>NC_060182.1:30759216-31024216 GCF_021184085.1 Oncorhynchus gorbuscha | reverse complement strand
GTATTATAATCCTGTCTCTGTATCATTGTTTATTTATCTCCTCTTTCTGTCAGCAGGACTCCAAGGACCTCTATTAGCAGAGTAAAAACACTGTCTGTCTTTACGTATACAGGTTTCTATATTCCCATCGAATTCTAATGTTGAATACAGAATGCTCAACCTTAGTGTTACTGTATGGGTACACCTGCAGAGACATAGGCAAAAACATACAGTATAATTAAGCAATAAGGCCTGAAGGGGAGTGGTATATGGCCAATATACCACGGCTAAGGGCAGTTCTTATGCACGACGCATCACAGAGTGCCTGGACACAGCCCTTAGCCGTTGTATACTGGCCATATATCACAAACCCCCGTGGTGCCTTTCCCCTAATATAAACTGGTTACCAACGTAATTAGAGCAGTAAATACATTTTTAAAAATATCATACCAGTGGTATACGGCCTCAGCATTCAGGGCTCGAACCAACGAGTTTATCAAATGCAGTGCAGTATATCCAAGCATCACCTTCAGGATGCTCTGGGCTGTGTGTGTGGGTGCACCTGGCCTATGTGTAGTGTGAGTATATGAGAGTGTGTGTATGAGAAACAGAGAAAAGGAGCGTCTGGCATGTGAGGGAGTCAGTCATTAAAATCATATTGTTTCCGCATCATTACGATCATAATGAGGCCTCTGCTGATGTCCTTCTGTAGCTCAGTTGGTAGAGCATGGCGCTTGTAACGCCAGGGTAGTGGGTTCGATCCCCGGGACCACCCATACGTAGAATGTATGCACACATGACTGTAAGTCGCTTTGGATAAAAGCGTCTGCTAAATGGCATATATTATTATTATTATATTTAATCCCTTTACCGTATGAGGGAAAACATTGCCTTTCGCCTCCAAGACAGACTCCTCATCCAGTTCCTGACGTGGGATGTAGAGTAGCTGATAGACAGACATATCAGATAGCTGGACAGGGTGCTCCATTTTGAGTTAGGACTCTACACACACACTCACACATACTACACCGACTCTCCAACACACACATACACACACACACACACTCGTACACTACATACGCTCACAAACACAAAAAACACACACACATGCATACTGATGCCACACACACACACACACACACATATAAACACTTTCACATCTTGATTGCCTAGTCACTTTTACAACCGACCTACATGCACATACTACCTCAACTACCTGAAGTACCTCGTACCCCTGCACATTGACGTGGTACTGGTACTCCTTGTGTATAGCCTTGTTAATGTTATTTTATTGAGTTACTTGTTTAAAAAACAATGTGCTAAAGTTTCTTACTTTTTAACTCTGCATTGTTTGAAAAGGGCTTGTAAAGTAGGCATTTCACGGTAAAGTCTACACCTGTTGTATTCAGCGCACGTGACAAATACTTTTGATCTGATTTGAGTAATCCTCTAGTGTGTACGGTTTCAGAATGAACTGAAAAGCAACGCAGGAAGAGTATATTTGTACAGCTATCCTAATATCTCCATTTCCACACTTCTTCTTCCACAATCACAAGGCAAATGTTATGATAGCAAAGGCTGTAATTCCACCTCAGCATATACAAGCGGCTGAACCCATTGGCCCATGTTTTGCCAGGGTTTAAAGGTGTTTGTTTCGGTAACACCAGATCTACACCACTACAGTATCACATCTGCTGCACTGCTTGCACCGCTTTTGAATGCATTTGAAACGTACACTTGTTCAATTTGATCAGGTTTGTTGCCCTTAGCAGAAAACAGCAGTTTTGTTTTTGCATTGCCTTCTACCTTCTATGATTTATTTACCACAGCCAGAATAGGAGACATTGCAGCTCATGGCCATCAACTATACTTCCAGTATGGTGTTTATCGGCCTTGAGGAGTCTATGCAGACATACTGCTGATGAAGAGAGAGAGGCGCAGACTCTTTCAGGTATCAGAGCTCTACTCTCTCCTCAAATTTTCAAGTGGGCACTTTTTTTATTTTATTTTTATTAAGGCAAACAGCCATGAAAAACACAATCAAATAAATTCTAGAATAATCTTAGGAGTGGGTGGGGGGGGTTGACATTGTGAAATATGTTTTTGCAGTAATACTAATAAAAACGTGGGGAAAGAATGATCCAGAGGCTTTGAACACTCCCTACTACAAAAACAGGGTTGTGTCTGACAGGCTATAGACAGTCACGGGCAGCCCTGGGCTGTGGAAACATCCCTGACTTCTTGGCAGACAGAATCCTCTGATTGCTTTTTCATCCCACTATCTTAACTCTCTTCTCTAACATGTGCACGAAATGTAGAGCTTCATTTAATCTTTGACACAAAAGAGCAGTCGGCTGCACCTGTCTTTTTCTCTCTGTCCTTTTACGCAACATGTCGATCCTCTCTCTTCAGGCGAGTCCGGGGTTTAAAGGTGGAATCTGCATTAGGGGAAAAGGCGCCACTGTCCGCCCCCAGCACT
This sequence comes from Oncorhynchus gorbuscha, assembly GCF_021184085.1. Taxonomy (NCBI): domain Eukaryota; kingdom Metazoa; phylum Chordata; class Actinopteri; order Salmoniformes; family Salmonidae; genus Oncorhynchus; species Oncorhynchus gorbuscha. The sequence goes on along the minus strand of NC_060182.1, from coordinate 31,021,758 downwards.
TTTGTTATTGTTTTTGTGTTGTTGACGAAACAGAGGTGAGGTGCTTCAAGCAGTGTGGTAAAAACAAAATGCGCTACATATTCTACTGTTCTATTGGGAACTGCAATGATGTCAGAGGGGAAAACCGTGTTGGTGTGTGTGTGTGTGTGTGTGTGTGTGTGTGTGTGTGTGTGTGTGTGTGTGTGTGTGTGTGTGTGTGTGTGTGTGTGTGTGTGTGTGTGTGTGTGTGTGTGTGTGTGTGTGTGTGTGTGTGTGTGTGTGTGTGTGTGTGTGTGTGTGTGTGTGTGTGTGTGTGTGTGTGTGTGTGTGTGTGTGTGTGTGTGTGTGTGTGTGTGTGTGTGTGTGTGTGTGTGTGTGTGTGTGTGTGTGTGTGTGTGTGTGTGTGTGTGGGTGTGGGTGTGTGTGTGTGACACCTTACCTTCGCAATGCTTGCCATCCCCCTTGTAGCCTGACTTGCAGATACATTTGTATGACTTGAGTGTATTCTGGCAGATGGCATCGATGCTGCAGTTGTCAATTTGCTCTGCACACTCGTCCACATCTGACAGAGAGGGAGAGATGGAGGGAACAATGACATCTAAGGACAATAACTACAAACAATGTTTCATATCTCCAAGTGGCGAATGTACTGTACATTAGGGGAGGAGGGTCAATCATCCATCTGACAAGGTATTCACTATAGGATGTTTACTGTGGATACACAACCCCTGTAAAGTACCTGTTCAGACAGACGGGCCACCATGAGAATACAAGCAGTCACACTTGATAAAGACAAAACAACTCAGCTCAGTAAACCCTGCTACACTGTGGTATGTTTGACAGCTTAATAGTTCTCCGAAACCCTTGTACAAATAAACAGTTAATTCATGCGTTTTTGAAGAACCGATTGCTTCATAACAATAAACAAGTAGTTGAGTAATTACTATAACGTGTAAATAAACAGTCTATCATTGATTGACCTGTGATGAACCTCTCTTTGACTGGCTGCTGGCTTGGACAATCTGTACCTCTGATACACAGGTCAAGAAATGGAGTAAAAAGAAAATGTTTTCATTTGGATGGTAGGATAGATAGTCCTCTGCCATGGTCATGGACCAGATTTAGACGGAAGGATGAAGTCCAAAAATGTATAATCAGGAAAAATAGGATATTAGTTTGAGATCAATTTCAATATTTTATGAATAAAGGATCGTGTAAAAAAATCCCAATCTTTGATCAAATATTTGCATAAAAGTGAAATGATGGGCTTGATTAAAACAGGGAACTGGGGAGTGAAGTGGGGGCAGAGTGGGTTCTATGGTTCCCTCTTCTCTAATCACACCTGATCCCGGTTAACCAGCCCAGGTGTTTGGGATTACCCCCACTCGCAGGGGGGAAAATCTTAACAAGGTTTACACAGCTTCCAATATCGACCCTTATCACAAGTCCTCTCGCTGCAGGGGCCCGGAGGACTGATCCCAGGGGTACGCGGCCTGCAATCTGAGACCTGTTAGTTTAGCATCTACCTTGGGAGCCATAGGCCATCACTTCCATGGACCTGACCAGAGAGGACAATGACATTAAAAACCCATGCTGTTCTTTGGAGAGGTCAGGACTCAATAATCCTTGGAGAAGCTTTTCTTTTTTTCCTATCCAAGGGAAGTCTGTAGGGCCAACTACACACACGTTTGACCTTTTGAGGTTGAATTAGAAAATCATGTTTTCATCTGGCTCTATTTAATCTGTATCACAGAGGTTCAGCGTTTACATATTGAAATGTAAAGGCCTCTGCGTCAGTGGAGACTGCATTCATGGTAGACGCTGCATATGTCGGCTCAATCGGGAATCTCTCAGTCTCACACAAGCATTTGCAATACCAGAAGTCCCAAAGTAGTTAATTTCTCCATATTGATTTAAATGAAGTGGTAACAATGGGAATCCTCAGGGATAGAAACACAAGCGGGATCTTTTGTCTTCACTGATTATCCTCGAGGATGAATAGGACAACGTTCCTTTGGTCATGGGGCAAGCGACATTCCACAGAAAAACAGATTCATCTTTTAGTCAGGTTAACGGATTCTAAGGCTCCATGGTGATTAATATTCATTAAAAACTACAACTAAAGAATCTCACATGTCCACTTTAGCCTACATTAATGCTCCTATCCAGGTCATCAACTCCAGATCATTTACAATTAACTGTTTGGAAGAGGTGCACTTGGTTTTACTGCTAAATATTGCCTTTCACAGAAACATTGTTGTAAAAAATATCGAGTTACGGCTCAGACAAGATGCAATACAACACTTTACACAAGATAAACTGTGGCATTATGCTTTGAAAACTCAAGCATTTATTTAAGACCTGCAAATGATTGAAACGTATTCCTGGATAAAGAATAGGTGTTTTCTCACCTTCTCCAGTTTCTTTGACTTTATAAACCATAACAATGGTTGTATAATACTATCAAAATCCAAATCTAGAACACAACTTCACTGAGCAGTGGCACTGTTCTCAATGTTACAGCCAGTGCCAGCAGAGATCAACCTCCTCAGCCGTAGATGTAACAGCAGACCCAACCATCACAAGCAAGCACTTCCCTCACAACGCACAAGAGTATGTAAGGAACTAACTTTTAAGCCAAGCCTACACAAACTAATCTTTTGACTACATTGGCTGAAGCCAAGCTCAACATTTCAACAAGCACTGCCATACTTTATACAGCCTTGTATATTTCCCCAGATCTGGACAACAACATTCACTAACACTGAACCTCCCTCTCGTTAACACTAAAGAACAGAGCAAAGCTCAGTGTTCGCTGTGTAAGACCAAGGCTCTCCAACTTCAACATCTCTGCAATGCACATGATACGCTACAATTATATAGCATTATATAGGAGAGTGCTTTCAGTTTGATAAACCCCTATAACTAATTCATTTCTAACTAGCATGGACCGAGCACAACTCTGCTAGTGCTGAGTGTTCTTGAAGACGTCAGCAATGTGTGTCCCCTCATTAGCCAAACGATGGAGGGGAAAGTGGGTAATTATGCACTTTGTCTTTAAGAAATCATTCTGAACTTTGAGAAGAGCTTAATCAAGAACTTTTCATGAGCTGTCAGCTTAGGTCAGGGAACAAAAATATAAAATTGAGTAAGATATTTCTTTCTTTAATCTCTTGAGTTCATCTCTCGTTTACAGAAACTGACATTTTTTTAAACGGCTCACAAAGTGAGTCACTCACTCAAACTTCAGGAGTAGTTCAATAAAGTGGCCCGTTGAACAAAATAGAGTCTTGGCCATGTAAAAAGAACACGTCAGATGTCGTGTTGGTGGTTTAAATAAAAAGGCCCCCGTCTGGGGAATGGGGTGCATTCCCTCCAACACATGCACAACAAAAGCTGAAAATATGCTGGATCTGTTACAAATAGAAAAGGCCTTTGCTGTAAAAATAAACATGTCAGAATCAATAGGTCCTACGGTACAGTCCCGAGGACATTCCTCTGAACACTTCAGAGACAAAGTTGCTGAATGTGTTCAGCAACGCTGCCCTCCTAATTGACTCACGCAACACATGAAAAGCTTTGCTTTTTCAGGCCGTATGTGTGTGCGCCTTTTCTTCTTTGGCACTGATGTATCACAGTTGTTGGGAACAAGTTTAGGCAGCAGAGGTTGAACGGCGTGGTTTGAGACAGGGATGAATAAACTAAGTCAAAACAACCAAAACGATCAAACGTGGCTGTAGTTCTGTGCATGTAGACGTGAAGTTTCGAGTTTAGGAGCTCAGAATGACATACTGTATGTAATGTAATGTACGCTAGTTACCCTTTCTGCTCAACGCTTTGGTTGAACCCACGGTTGGATGTCCTAGGAAGAAGTAGGTCAGTGCACTTTGTCTGAGTAGTAGCCCTGTAACGGGGCACATCATTCAAAGTCTCTTTCCTTCATAACTGGGCCGGGATAGTTGGCTGCTCTTAATACCACATTAAGTGAAATAAGAGCATGTCATGCACTAAGCCCTGGTTTATCAAACCCAAATCGAAAAGAGCTGCTGTGTCTCCAGGGTTTTTCTATCGTCAGCCTGTACGACGCTGTGACAGCGCATGCTCTATTCTTATCTAAAGTTCCGGAGGGGGGAAAGCTCATTTATATAATCAAGTTGATTAGCACCTTGGTTTAACAAAGACTTGCAGACAAATGTGGTGCCATCCTCAGCATCATAGTACTCAGATATAAGTAAAATATTTGTTTCTGATATTGAGAGAAGAACAACCGTACAACTCTCTGAGTCCACTGCTGTGCATCCATGTTCCAATACACCCCCCACATGCGAGCCAGAGAGGCTGCTAGGCCAGGGCTGTTGGCCATGGAGGTGAGACGTTGACAGACCCTGCTGAAAGAAAAACAACATAGACCAGCTTAAATTTCAAGTTGGTCCTTGCTGGTCAGTGCTGATTGGATGATGGTCAAGCTGGTCTGACCAGCATGGGGGTTCCCAAACTTTTTCACTCGAGGCCCGCCTTCCAGCATTGGGGAACATCACGCCCCCCCCCCCCTGCACACAGCAAAAGGCTGGTCACCATTGTTCAAAGTACACCGAAGGCTAGTCATGACTAGCCTATGCTGGTCTATGCAGATTTTTTCAGTGGCGGGGTACTTTTTCCTTCTTATTTATGGGCAGGTCCAAGGATAAGCGGTGTATTTAGCTGGGCCGGTCGGGAATAGGACTGAGGGGAGAGTGAGTGTGTGGGAGACTTGCTGGACCCAAGGTGTACAGTTCAAACACAGGGCAATGTTTACTTTGTGTGTTGAGACCCTCACTGTTTGCTCAAGCCCCCCCAGACCGCCCCCTGCCCTGTCCCGGCCCATCCCTCTTCCTCCCCCTACCACAGAAAAAGAGTGAATAACGCTGGGACACCCTATAGGGTAGACCAGAACAGAACGCATTGCTAGGACTAAGGCAGTGGTAACCAAAGTTGGGGTCGCGACCTGGAACTGTAACATTTCAGAACAAAAAGAGTACAGATTATTGTATGGGACAATATACAAATGTTTTTGATAAATATCATTAGAAAAATACAATTTCATTGAGTAAATATTTTATTGGTGTCTTTTCACTGTGATAAGATATGAAAATGTAATTAATTTAAGGCTATTTGTATATGTACAAATCTTTAAAAAATGGGGTCCCCAGAAATTCTAGTGGAATAAATGGGGTCCCAGTGGAAAAAGTTTGAATACCACTGGACTAAGACAAACAGAACAGTGATGTGGCCAGGTCAGGGTTGTTGTGGCTCATCAATGCTAAACTAAATAGATTTGTATCAGTCCAACAGGAATGTCAAGAGTCTGAGACAGAAATGAGTAATCCCAAATCCAGACAAGAATGCAGATCATTTTTGAGTCATACAGTTATAGACTAACAGTCATAATAGTTTGAGATAAACTTACAATAAACAGGATGGCCAGTCCATCATCGCTCTTAACAACAACAAAATAATATCAGTGGCTGTATTGATGGCGCTTCGGGGGCCAGCACCATCAGTACATCAACAAGACCTCTGAGCTGCACTAGCAGTTGACCCTTGACCCCTGATGAGAGAGGAGGAGAAGAAGCAGGGGTCAGGTCTACAAAAAGCTGCTAGCCTTGCCTTCCTTCATGGAGCTAGGCAGCGGAAGTGGAGGGTGAAGAGGAGGGGAGGGTGTGTGTGAGCCATGGCAGAATGTCACAGCCCCTCACAACACACAGCTCATAGCATTTCACAGCACACAGCTCATAGCAGTTCACAGCACACAGTTCATAGCAGCACACAGTGCACGTCTCATGGGTTATTAGGTCGACTAGGGCAGGAGATTGGTGGTCCAAAAAAGGGTTTGATGAAATGCAGACGTCAACATTAGTGCAAATTTTAGCATCCTCCCCTTGCCCCCACCCAAATCCTCCCCCTGCCCCCACCCAAATCCTCCCCCTGCCCCCACCCAAATCCTCCCCCTGCCCCCACCCAAAACCTCCCCAGCTAATGAAGGGACACACTGTTTGACGTTCTGCAAAGCTTTTAAACGTTGTGAATAAAAATATAAACTGCTTCCATTTGGGCTATTTACACTCATCCTTCACACACTCTAAATGTTTAGGAATCATGACCACTGACTTCATCCTGGGCTTCTAAAAACAATGACACCAACTTCAAACCTGGCTGGACCCCTCCCTAGCTGGGTCCACCGACCATGCAGCGAGAGTCTACTGTAGATGGATCTTACTGTATGGTATAAAAACCAAATGGAACAAAACAGAAAGAACAAAACAAATTGTTCAAAATGTAAAGTAAATAAGAGCTGCAGAAGCAACTATAAAGTTATGATTCAGTGACAGTTACGGTAAATCTTGTATACCACAGTCAATAACACCTAGCACTGTGTGTAGGTGGTAGTTGCTGATACATTAGCACTCTGTGTAGGTGGTAGTTGCTGATACATTAGCACTCTGTGTAGGTGGTAGTTGCTGATACATTAGCACTCTGTGTAGGTGGTAGTTGCTGATACATTAGCACTCTGTGTAGGTGGTAGTTGCTGATACATTAGCACTCTGTGTAGGTGGTAGTTGCTGATACATTAGCACTCTGTGTAGGTGGTAGTTGCTGATACATTAGCACTGTGTGTAGGTGGTAGTTGCTGATACATTAGCACTGTGTGTAGGTGGTAGTTGCTGATACATTAGCACTCTGTGTAGGTGGTAGTTGCTGATACATTAGCACTCTGTGTAGGTGGTAGTTGCTGATACATTAGCACTCTGTGTAGGTGGTAGTTGCTGATACATTAGCACTCTGTGTAGGTGGTAGTTGCTGATACATTAGCACTCTGTGTAGGTGGTAGTTGCTGATACATTAGCACTCTGTGTAGGTGGTAGTTGCTGATACATTAGCACTCTGTGTAGGTGGTAGTTGCTGATACATTAGCACTCTGTGTAGGTGGTAGTTGCTGATACATTAGCACTCTGTGTAGGTGGTAGTTGCTGATACATTAGCACTCTGTGTAGGTGGTAGTTGCTGATACATTAGCACTCTGTGTAGGTGGTAGTTGCTGATACATTAGCACTCTGTGTAGGTGGTAGTTGCTGATACATTAGCACTCTGTGTAGGTGGTAGTTGCTGATACATTAGCACTCTGTGTAGGTGGTAGTTGCTGATACATTAGCACTCTGTGTAGGTGGTAGTTGCTGATACATTAGCACTCTGTGTAGGTGGTAGTTGCTGATACATTAGCACTGTGTGTAGGTGGTAGTTGCTGATACATTAGCACTCTGTGTAGGTGGTAGTTGCTGATACATTAGCACTGTGTGTAGGTGGTAGTTGCTGATACATTTGAAATCACCACCTCTGTAGGTAGATTTTATTTTTTGAAACCTTTTATAAATAGAATCCACGTTGGATCTTCAGGTGAGATAGTTGTGAGTACGATAATTGTAAGCGCTGTATGAGAGGTTGTGAGACAATGGGCTGTGGGAGGTTGTGTAAGTCCCCTTCATAACATTAGCTAAAACCCCAAGAGCACAAAATCAAATAACAGCAGAAGGGCTTTTATGAAGATTTCAAATGTAAGCTTTTCTATAACAGAGATGCAGTGACAATCGAATCATGGGACCTGGATGAGTCAGAGAGTGAGTAGGTACCATAGAAATAGAATCTCATCCTTTGGTACTGTAGGGAGATTATGTGAGCAAATTTTCCAGATCCCACCTCTTCCTCCTTAACCAGCAGCATCCCACTGATGGCATGCTTCTGAAGCTAACCAGGGTTGGTCCTGGATCGGAGACCAGATGCTGCTGGAAGTATTGTTGGATGGCCAGTAGGAGGCCCTCTTTTCCTCTGATTTAAAACAAATATCCGAATGACCCAGGGATGTGATTGGGGACATGACCCTGTGTAGGGGGATGTTAAACGGGTGTCCTGACTCTCTGTGGTCACTAAAGATCCCATGGCACTTATCGTAAGAGTAGGGGTGTTAACCCCGGTGTCCTGGCTAAATTGCCAATCTGCTCTTCATACCATCACGGTCACCTAATCTTCCCCAGTTTACAATTGGCTCAATCATTCCCCTCCTGTCCCCTATAACTATTCCCCAGGTTGTTGCTGTAAATGAGAATGTGTTCTCAGTCAACTTACCTGGTAAAATAAGGATAAAATAAAAAAAATCAACATCTGGCTTAGGAAGTATCTTCCAACTGTAACCCTAGAAGAGTAGAGTAGAGTAGAGAAGAGTACTCCCCTGGCCAGGTCTCATCTGACAGTAGAGCTTTCCTTCTTGTCTCACTTCAAACAGTAGGACAGGTGCTCATCTCTAGCTACAATTCTACTGGGTCCACAGTAGACAGTAAATTAGGCTGTGTAGCAGGGTTGGGGTCAATTCTTAATTGAGTTGAGCATTTGTCTTTAATTCCAATTCAAATCTTGAATTTGAATGGAATTGGCCACACCCGTAGGAAGTAGAATTTGAAATAAATTTGAACTAAAGAATGTAGAATTTAAGTCAGTGAAATTCTTTGAAATTCAAATGGATAATTGATTCCATAAATCATTATGCATATGTATCACGTTCTGACCTTTATATCCTTTGTTTTGTCTTTATTTTGTATTGTCAGGGGTGAGTTGGAGTGGGCAGTCTATGTGTGTTTTTCTATCTTGGGGTTTCTGTTTCGGCCTAGTATGGTTCTCAATCAGAGGCAGGTGTCGTTAGTTATCTCTGATTGAGAAACATACTTAGGTAGCCTGGGTTTCACTTTTGAGTTGTGGGTGTTTGTTGCCACATAGGACTGTTTTGTTTTCGTTCACGTTTATTGTTTTGTATTTCATAGTGTTCAGTTTATATCTTAAAATAAACGTTATGGACACTTACCACGCTGCGCATTGGTCCTCCGATCCTACTCGCTTCTCCTCCTCCTCAGGAGGAGGAATGCAGTTACAATATGTTTATTTTGGTCATCATGTATGGTTACCAACAATCTAAATTCTAAAACGATGAAGTATAGTGGTCTGGAAATATTGTTATCATTTTCTAGGTTGTTTATAATGATTAATGATTGTTACACTTAATTATTAAACAAACAATACATATCTCAGAATGTAATAGATCAAACACTCAGAGGGCACAGAACAACCTAACATCTCCTGACAGGTGGCCGGTGCTTTTGGCAAAATATTTGCCAAAGGAATGAGACTCATATGTTTTTCTCAGTTGAATGTCAATGAATTGGTATGAATTCAATTCTACTTCCTTTTTCCTTCTACTTCCTGTGGGGTGTGGCCAATTCAAATGTTAATTTCAATTAATGGTTTGAATTGAATTGAATTCCAAAATAACCCCAAGATGATGCTCACAAGGCAGCATGTTGACTCATCACTTGGATGTTACATTGTGACATGCAGGGCAACTCAAGCTCATGTTAAGGGCTGCAGGTACTGGTTAAGAGCATTGATCCTGTAAACAAAAGGTTGCTGGTTTGAATTCTTGAATCCGACTAAGTGACGAATCTGTCGATATGTCCTTAAGCAAGGCATTTAACCCTAATTACTCCTGGCTGTCGCTCTGGATAACAGTGCCTGCTTAATGACTACAATGTAAATGTAAATGTTATACTAGAACAGTATAGCTCTGTGAGTGCATTAATGCCTGGGAGTGCATTAATGTGTGCCTCTCAACGGAAGAACTAAGTCGGAATAGATATAATGTCCTTGCTCAGCATGTGTTGCTTAGAGACATCAGTGCTTGGAGATGCATTGAGAGAACATTCTATTTTTACATCTTTGAATGAGAAACTACCCTATAGCTTCAGCTCAACCTTTCTGGACAATGCTCTGTCACTTTGATGGGCTGCATCCGCATGTGCTGCACCATGCTGTGCCTATAGAATTAGGATGAATGTTTGTGCCATGGGTGGCCATACTGGTCTATGACTCATAGACCCTTCTATACTGCGGAAAACACGTCTTACAGTAATTCATTGACCCATGACAATCTCATTCAGAAAGGCCAGAGTGGAATATTTTTTGTCCATTCTTTGCCACTGCATATATTCCTAGAATATCAGCTGTGCTAGACATTCTGGACCCTCTCTTCTAAAATTATCCTCTACCATTATTGCAACCCCTATTACCAGTCTGTTCAACCTCTCTTTCGTATCGCCCGAGATCCCTAAAGATTGGAAAGCTGCCGCGGTCATCCCCCTCTTCAAAGGGGGTGACATTCTAGACCCAAACTGTTATAGACCTACTGTATATCCATCCTGCCCTGCCTTTCTAAAGTCTTCGAAAGCCAAGTCAATAAACAGATCACTGACCATTTCGAATCCCACCATACCTTCTCTGCTGTGCAATACGGTTTCCGAGCCGGTCACGGGTGCACCTCAGCCACGCTCAAGGTACTAAACGACATCGTAACCTCCATCGATAAAAGACAGTACTGTGCAGCCGTCTTCATCAACCTGGCCAAGGCTTTCGAATATGTCGATCACGTATTCTTATCGGCAGACTCAACAGCCTTGGATTCTCAAATGACTGCTTCGCCTGGTTCACCAACGACTTCTCAGACAGAGTTCAGTGTGTCAAATCGGAGGGCCTGTTGTCTGGACCTCTGGCCGTCTATATGCGGGTACCACAGGGTTCAATTCTCGGGCCGACTCTGTTCTCTGCATATATCAACGATGTCGCTCTTGCTGTGGGTGATTCCCTGATCCACCTCTACGCAGACGACACCATTCTGTATACATCTGGCCCTTCTTTGGACACTGTGTTAACAAACCTCCAAACGAGCTTCAATGCCATTCAACACTCCTTCCGTGGCCTCCAACTGATCTTAAACGCCAGTAAAACTAAACGCATGCTTTTCAACCATTCGCTGCCCGCACCCGCCCGCTCGACTAGCATCACTACTTAGAATATGTGGACAACTACCAATACCGAGGTGTCTGACTGACTAGACTCATATTAAACATCTCCAATCCAAAATTAAATCTAGAATTGGCTTCCTATTTTGCAACCAAGCCTCCTACACTCACACCGCCAAACATACCCTCGTAAAACTGATTATCCTACCAATCCTCGACTTTGGCGATGTCATCTACAAAATAGCCTCCAACACTCTACTCTGCAAACTGGATGCAGTCTTTCATAGTGCCATCCGTTTTGTCACCAAAGCCCCACACACCACCCACCACTGCGACCTGTATGCTCTCGTCGGCTGGCCCTAGCTACATATTCGTCACCAGACTCACTGGCTCCAGGTTATCTATAGGTTTTTGCTAGGTAAAGCTCCACCTTATCTCAGTTCACTGGTCACGATAACAACACCCACCCGTAGCACGCGCTCCAGCAGGAATATCTCACTGGTCATCCCCAAAGCCAACACCTCCTTTGGCCGCCTTTCCTTACAGTTCTCTGATGCCAATGACTGGAACGTATTTCAAAAATCGCTAAAGCTGGAGACTTCAATTTCCCTCACTAACTTTAAACATCAGCTATCTGAGCAGCTAACCGATCGCTGCAGCTGTACATAGCCCATCTGTAAATAGCCCATCCAATCTACCTACCTCATCCCCATATTGTTTTTATTTACTTTTCTGCTCTTTTGCACACCAGTATTTCTACTTGCGCATCATCATCTGGACATCTATCACTCCAGTGTTAATTTGCTTTATTGTAATTACTTCGCTACTATGGCCTATTTATTGCCTTACCTCCTCATGCCATTTGCACACACTGTACATAGACTTTTTTTTCTATTGTGTTATTGACTGTACGCTTGTTTATTCCATGTGTAACTCTGTGTTGTTGTTTGTGTAACACTGCTTTGCTTTATCTTTGCCAGGTCGCAGTTGTAAATAAGAACGTGTTCTCAACTAGCCTACCTGGTTAAATAAAAAAAATAAAAAATATTGCATACATATTTCCTAGAATTTCGCATACATGATAACAATGCATCCAACTTGAAGGATACAAGTAATGCATTCAGGTTTAAGCACCGTTTCTTCAATCGTGGCATATGTCCTCAACTTACAAACTCTTCATGTTTTCATGGCCTCTAGCTCTATAACATTTCATTTTATATACAAGGAGGGTGGTACTTAATGCTGTTATATACCTTATTATTTATAAAGCCAGAGCTAAATGACATGACACTCTCTGTGCACACAGCAATTACATTCATTGGCGGCTGCTTTAGCAAGATACAGCACCTACTATAAAGAGGGAAACATAGCAATTACAGCAGAAGTGTTAGTCCGATATTTTTAGCTGCTTCCTGTGAAACTATGAGGCATAAAGTGAATGGCTCTCTGTGTGTGAGTGAGATGCAGAGTAGAGCATGGCAGCTCTTATCTGAAATATACAGCTCACGGAGGTAATAGCAGAGGAGTGAAATACTTGTTCTAATGGCATCATAAGTGTCATTAGAGACAAACACTATATGAAAAAAATGTTAATTTTGACATGTTACATTCATTAGATATCTCTGTTTCACAAGAAGTGAATTTCACTGGGAGACAGTCCATCTGGCTTCTCATATTAGAACTCCAACACACTTCAAACTACTAAGGATAAAATAAAAGGTCAATAGAAAAATGGCAATCTTAGATTAGTATATGGAAGATATTGGTTGCCAAACGTCTGGCACCTCCTAACGTCTGGTAGTGCAACGTCTGGCACCTCCTAACAAGATTATGCTCTTACCGGATCGAAGTCAAACAAAAAGCATGTTATCACATCTAGACTTCTAGTTATAGGTTTTATACACTGAGTGTACAAAACGTTAGGAACATCTTCCTAATATTGAGTTGCACCCCCTTTTGGCCTCAGAACAGCCTCAATTCGTTGGGGCCATGGACTCTACAAGGTGTCGAAAGCGTTCCACAGGGATACTGGCCCATGTTGACTCCAATGCTTCCCACAGTTGTGTCAAGTTGGCTGGAGGTCTTTTGGGTGGTGGACCCTTTTTGATACACACGGGAAACAGTTTAGCGTGAAAAATCCAGCAGCGTTGCAGTTCTTGACACACTCAAACTGGTGCGCCTGGCACCTACCCCCATACCCTGTGTTCAAAGGCATTTAAATCTTTGTCTTGCCCATTCACCCTCTGAATGGCACACATACAATCCATCTATCAATTGTCTCAAGGCTCAAAAATCGTTCTTTAACCTGTCTCCTCCCCTTCATCTATACTGACTGAAGTGGATTTAACAGGTGACATCAATAAGAGATCACAGCTTTCACCTGGTCAGTCTATGTCATGGAAAGAGTAGGTGTTTCTAATGTTTTGTACACTCAGTGTATATCAAGTGTTAACATTCTGGGGTACCTTTCTACAATCATCCTCAATTTTAGAAGATCACAGCTTTTCCTATGACTCCTCTCACCAATTGTCCTGAGCGATTAGTGCTTTTCTAGGTCGGTTTGGTTTTGGTTATATATATTTTCTTAAAGCAGTTTTCAATTTCGGTTTCAATCAATTTTTTAAGCATTAAATGCATTATGAAACAATAGCATAAAAATAATTTTGGGCTTTTTGAAATTCCAAAGCCAAAAATAGTGAACTTTCAATTACCAAAATATTGAAAATATTCCATTGTCTCTGTCAGGTCCACAATGGATAGACATTACTATGAAATAATACAATATTTCAGTTCTGTATATGACTTAGTTTTTATATGATGACTTTTTCTTTTTAATTCCTTAAGGTCATCATCTCATCTCTGCTCAGGCAGTAGCAGTCAAACAGCCAGACAACGTTCCCTCTGTACTTCCCATACTGCTCTCTCTGTAGTCATCCTATTTAACTAGCCTAGCTGCAGAGCTGTCTGACCAAATCCTTTTCTACTTCTTCAAAGAAGACAAGGCATACTTTCACAAACTGTCTCTATCCCTCTCTCTCGACATTGTGTTGTGTACATTCCTCTCTCATGCGGTCTATGCGGTCTGTGTGTATCTAACCTTACGTAGCAGGCGTAAAAGTGTATCCCTCTTTGCTAGAGAGAGGAATTATAAAATTTCTGCACTGAACTAGGTTGAATATTTGCTTAATGAAAACTACAACTCCCTTCAGCACAGTGTCCCACATAGTTCTTGAGTTGATTTCTCCAGGGAATGATTTGATTTCTCTTTAGAGAAACAGCGTTGGGGTCACACAAAAAACATTAAAGTAATTGAACCGACATTGGTCAATTAGTTGTTTAATAACCCCGCCAAAAAAGAAATGTTGGTTAATCGCTCAGCACTACTCAACAAGGTAGTATCTGTTTCATCAGTGACATCACCCCGGTCATTTCAGCCCCAAAAAGCTTCAGCTAAACCCCATGTACCTCACCAAATAAATTAGTTTTTTTTGTTTGAAACATTCCTTGATGTGTTGGGTTTTTCCATTACTAAGCAGAATAAGAGCATTTCCTTTCATTTACAGCAGTCCCCAAAGCTGGCTCTAGCCTCAAGGAATGTAAACACAAGCAGTCTGTAAACAAGGCTCTTTCTGGCCCCCAACCCCCCTCCAACAACACTGACTGACTGACCATCACAGACCAGTCTACAGACGTCCCTCACTGACCCAAAAACTCAAAAAGAGGTGCAGTTGTATTATTAGGCCAGGCCAAAGGGGTCTCATGAGGGAATGGTGTGAGGAGGAGGAGGAGGAACGGTCTGGGACAATGGCAGCTAGGCTCTCCTCTCTTCTCCTCTCCACTCAAACCATGTTGAGTCTCAGCAGTGGAGAAAACAGAGAACTAAAGCAGACAATCCCACAGAGTAGACACTTACTTTTGGTCCTGGATCACACCATTGCCAATCAGTGAGTCATGGAACAGAAAAACAAATGGTGGGATTAATGATTTGAGAGCAGCCCCAGCTGTCGACTCCTAACGGGGGATGGACAGGCCGGCCCTCCAGTGCCTTGGAAGCTCTCCCCTGTCCATGCTGGAGCTCTCAGCACTTTGAGAGGGAGTTGTAGAGTGTCTCGGGTTCAGTGTACCATCAACTCTGCTATCAGACGTCCCACCGAAGCGCAAAGGAAATGTATTACAAGCCTCATTTGGAGCACACTGTTTACATTACGGCCCAATAAATAAATGGGCTTCTAAGAGCTAGGGGTCTCAGTCTGGGAGCGTGTGGAGGAACAGCCTGAGTCTGGCCTCATTGTTTGGACTCAAGTGTGTCTTCATGTATGTGTTGTGTGTAATCTTGTCAGTTAATGTTGGTGTTTTCATGTGTTTGTCTATGTGTGTAGGAAGGGAAAGGTCAAATATCATGTAGGTTTTCTGAGAGTATGAGACATCATTGGTCCAAGATTTCAGTCTGTTTCAAGAGGAGATTCACTCCTCCTATCCTGTCCATGTGGAAGCTACCTCCTCTGTTAGCATTAAGACCATCTAATTGAGACTACGAGTGCTGGAACGCTGGCCACTGCGGGGTTTATCTGCTGGGTGCTGATATAGAGGTTTCTCTGCTCCAGGGGAGAAGAAAAGGTGCCATGACAGAGTTAAGAGGCCTGTAAAAAAAATACTGATTGCTTCCCCTGTGCACTGGGCAGGTACGTATGATGTCTGCAGCCATAGGCAGGTTCTGAATGCCCCATGACGACCCAAACCTGCAGACTCAATAGGACATGTCAAAACAATGCTTAGTTACTAAAGCAGGAGCCAGAAATTCCACTACTTCAGTCAAACCCCCAAATCAACTCCAGAAGGCTTTTCAAAAATTAAAGCTAAATAACTTTAGATGAATATTTATTTTTCAGAGCACCATATTCTGCAGTATAATTCAACCCGTGTCTGACAGCGCTGTCGAATGGAAAACCGTTTTCTCTGGCTACCACAAGCATTGGTTTTATTAAACAATCTATAGTGTAACAAACACTTTCAAGCAAACAGAGCCTGTGTTTTTCTTGAACTCAACACAACAAAATATTTTACCCAGAGGATCAGACTAATAAAACTCCCCACCACCCAGGCCAGACCCATCACCCAGGCCAGACCCATCACCCAGGCCAGACCCACCACCCAGGCCAGACCCACCACCCAGGCCAGACCCATCACCCAGGCCAGACCCACCACCCAGGCCAGACCCATCACCCAGGCCAGACCCATCACCCAGGCCAGACCCACCACCCAGGCCAGACCCATCACCCAGGCCAGACCCATCAACCAGGCCAGACCCATCACCCAGGCCAGACCCACCACCCAGGCCAGACCCATCACCCAGGCCAGACCCATCACCCAGGCCAGACCCACCACCCAGGCCAGACCCATCAACCAGGCCAGACCCATCACCCAGGCCAGACCCACCACCCAGGCCAGACCCACCACCCAGGCCAGACCCACCACCCAGGCCAGATCTATTAATTTGCCACAAACGCTTCGGACATGAACTCTTTAGTAACCAAGAGTGGATCCGTTACAGAGAAAGAATAGGGATGCCTTACACTATTTTCCTTGGCCTGAATCTGAATCTTTGAAACACTACTGGCAAAATAATATGTATTGATTTTAAATTCCAGTAGCCAGGATACAAGTGAGTGACTGACCAGTACTGGCGCTACAGAACTGCTCTGGCCTGTACCAGACATCCCAGCTTTTACACATGGCTGTAAACATGCATGATAACTGGCTGACTATGTGTATCTCTACCATGCTCTGACTGCAGTATACCCCTCTAGAACCTCTGTCAAACAGCAACTTAGAAACAATAACACCATAGGCAATAAACATAGAAAAGTGATTCCATATGAAAACAGGGCAAAAAAATACCATGATTTGGGGGATTTTCACATTCCTTTAGAGGAAGGATTGTTGACATATATTTGAATCTAAAAGTATAATTGAGAAATAATATATCAAAGTTGGCTTATTTAGGACATTTTGACTCCCTAACGTTTCATCTTTCGGTGCTACAAAGCAACAATCTCAATCTGGAACTTTGATATGCCCGAAGAGTATATTATGTTCAACTATATATTGAAGAAATTGATCAATCAAAAAAAAAAAGTTTTTCAATATTCATTTAAAAAAAATCAATATTCATACATTTATTTATTATTATTATTATTTTTTAAATTCAAATTCTACTCATCTTACACAACATATGGTGAAGCTTCATATGGCACCAATTTTATCTTTGTAGCACCTACATTTGAAACATTTAGGACTCTTAAAGGAGTGCTGGGTAAGGCCAAAATGTCATAAATATGCTAATGTTGATTAATTATTTCTCAATTATGCTTTTAGATACAGCTGTTAAATATATGTCAACAATCCTTCCTGGTTTCATATGGAATTACTCAATATAAGATTGTGTTCAGTTAGTGGCATGCATACCTCTTCACTTATTCATTAAGAATAAATAGGCCAATCTATACCCCTGAATACTGAAAACTTTCTCATTACTATACACCAGGCACTATACTGTAAGGCAGTCAAGTGGGGAAAGCACATTTCCTGTAAATACACTTAGTGGGTAAATACAGTATATCAAAATGCAAATTAAACTAGTATCAGGTCTATGCTTGTCTTAACCTCATCACCTTAAAGATCAAAGCTATTTTCACTATTCATTAAGTATTGTTGTTTTGGACGGAACTGTCATCAATGGTTTCAACTACTCAACTGCACTGCAAAGATTATGATCTCCCTCCCTTCACACAACTGCTCTGTAACAACATGTACAGGGGTATTGGGGCACCACTTCTCAGGCAGGTCGTATCGGAGTATCCATTCTCTGGGTGGGAAAGCACGGCTTAATTGTTTGTCTGCTCTACACTCATGAAGATCAATGACCCTGACAGACTTCCACGGGCACGGTGATGTATAGATTAACAAGAAGAAAAGGACAGTATCTCAAGAGAACATCTATTCAACCTCAATTCAACCATGTGACCTGGAGCTATATTGAGTAAATAATAAAGACAAAGTGTTCTGTGTGTCAAATCCATATGCCAAAACCCCTGAGTTGGCAAACAGAAAGGAACTTTTGCATCAGTATGATTTAAGGCACATATCCACCCTGTGAGTAGACAACAGTCATGTAATAGCACAACAAATACCACTGCTGTCTAGAGCAATGCATGAAGCACAGAAACAGCACCTAACAGAGTGAATGTGATGAGAAAAGTGTGTCGAAGTGTTGTCACAATACGATTGGGAAGTGGCGAGAAAGGACTGGCCATGGTCCACGATGATCACATTCACAGAGAACAGAATGCTGTCTCCACAAGAGCTGCATTCTTCTTCTGTGGTGTTCTTAGGGTGGTCTAAGCTCAGAAAGATGAGCAGGAAGAAAATATGTTTGCAGATCTCTTCATGTGGCTTCATATGTGGTTACCAGGAACCATTACTAATAGATCACAAGAGATGTCGGTATTTGACATCTTCATTAATTGTACAGCTTTGACTTTCACAGGTAAATGCCTGCAACCTTTGCTGAAAAAAAGCAAAGCAAACCTATCAACATCTCGATCTTCCACAACAGCGAATGTATGACGAATGGACAGGTTTAAATATTTTAAACCAGAGGACAACAAAGTGAGGAATAGGATCCCCATTTACAAGAGTTTGTGGATGCCTTTAACACACACAGACATAGCCTATGACAGACTGTGGATGCCTTTAACACACACAGACATAGCCTATGACAGACGGTGGATGCCTTTAACACACACAGACATAGCCTATGACAGACGGTGGATGCCTTTAACACACACAGACATAGCCTATGACAGACAGTGGATGCCTTTAACACACACAGACATAGCCTATGACAGACAGTGGATGCCTTTAACACACACAGACATAGCCTATGACAGACGGTGGATGCCTTTAACACACACAGACAGACGGTGGAGCCTATGACAGACAGACAGTGGATGCCTTTAACACACACAGACATAGCCTATGACAGACGGTGGATGCCTTTAACACACACAGACATAGCCTATGACAGACGGTGGATGCCTTTAACACACACAGACATAGCCTATGACAGACAGTGGATGCCTTTAACACACACAGACATAGCCTATGACAGACAGTGGATGCCTTTAACACACACAGACATAGCCTATGACAGACGGTGGATGCCTTTAACACACACAGACATAGCCTATGACAGACTGTGGATGCCTTTAACACACACAGACATAGCCTATGACAGACAGTGGATGCCTTTAACACACACAGACATAGCCTATGACAGACAGTGGATGCCTTTAACACACACAGACATAGCCTATGACAGACAGTGGATGCCTTTAACACACACAGACATAGCCTATGACAGACAGTGGATGCCTTTAACACACACAGACATAGCCTATGACAGACAGTGGATGCCTTTAACACACACAGACATAGCCTATGACAGACGGTGGATGCCTTTAACACACACAGACATAGCATAGCCTATGACAGACGGTGGATGCCTTTAACACACACAGACATAGCCTATGACAGACTGTGGATGCCTTTAACACACACAGACATAGCCTATGACAGACGGTGGATGCCTTTAACACACACAGACATAGCATAGCCTATGACAGACGGTGGATGCCTTTAACACACACAGACATAGCCTATGACAGACAGTGGATGCCTTTAACACACACAGACATAGCCTATGACAGACGGTGGAACAAGACATGGCTACTTCATTAAGTATAAAGGAAAGAAAAAGAAGACAAAGCAAACAAAGAAGAGGAGCGAGAAAAATAAAAGGTGGGGGGGGCCTCTGGCCTTCCTTCCATCCCCTTCTTTGTGGAAGATACACCACTTCTAGGTAGGCCTCCCTCCCTCGGGCCTCATTTTGCTGAGTCGTTCCCTCCAGGATAGGGCTGGTTGGTTCCCACATTGTGGCCAGCCCAGGGCTCACGGCTGAGGGCTGCTACCCCTGTCTACCAGAGAGACCCCCAGGTAACACCAGCAGAGGTTACAACCAACAAAGTCCCCGCTCTGCACCGCACCACAGCATGTCAGAACCTCACCAACAGTTGCCTTGGCACTGTATTAGATAGCCAGGAGCCTTCGACTTGAGCTCAGCTCAGTCTCAGTGATTAGCCTTGTCGTCCAAGGCCCTTCACTCTTTCCCTTTTTTCTCTCTCTCTCTCTCTCTCTCTCGCTCTCAGCCTGCCCCTCTAATCTATCCAATTTCCCTTCTTCATCTCCCTCTTTTTCTACCTCTTCTTCACCACATCCTCCGCATCACTCCTTTGTTCCATTTCTCTTTTTAGATGAGATAACGATTGATGGCCTGGCCTGAAGGCAGACCTGTAATTAAGCTGACATTGATGAAGGACATAGAGGCTTGTCGCCAACATCTGTGTTAAATAAATATTAAGCTGACAAATTGTGCTTATTTTTTTCAGCATCTCTCTCTCTCTCTCTCTCTCTCTCTGTCTCTCTCTCTCTCTCTCTCTCTCTCTCTGTCTCTCTCTCTCTCTCTCTCTCTCTCTCTGTCTCTCTCTCTCTCTCTCTCTCTCTGTCTCTCTCTCTGTCTCTCTCTCTGTCTCTCTCTCTCTCTGTCTCTCTCTCTCTCTGTCTAAATGTCTAAATATAAAAAGCCAAAATATTAAAATATTACTAACTGCACATTATTCTTAGTTTTAAGATTTCTGTTTCACAGGGTCCATTCTCATTACTGCATTTTTATTTTTCAATCCACTGCATTAAATATTACTCTCAACAACCAGGGTCCATCAAAAAGATATGTCCATGAACATGAACAGCACATGATCACTATCAGGCCATGCTTAGTTTGGCACATACTACACTACACAGTTTGGCACATACTACACTACACAGTTTGGCACATACTACACTAACACATTTCCACCTGCGCTTCAGACTTCTCATGTCAAAAAGCTTAAGACTGTGGTGTGCCATATCTTATCAATGGTAGACTGACAGACACACATTTTCTAGAACCAATGCCAGGCTATGATGGTGGTGCTGCTTGTCACCTAGGCTCCAAACAGGTGCATGCCATTACTTAGTGACAACACTGTTCTGGTAACATTCCACAAAATAAGGGAGTGTGTAATCGATGTTGTGGAAAATTAAGTGAGGAAAAAGTCGTTCTAATTGCAAAATGTAAATATTGGGCTTTCCCACAAGTGGGGGCAGACCACCCAGGATGCAAGATAGTCACTCCCCCTCCCCCTCCTCCTTCACTCCTTGCCTATCTTTTTGTGTCTCTCCGTGTGTGAAACATCACCAAAAACAATCAAAGCTGCTGAGGCTTGCCCACACACACTGTGCTGTGCTCTGTCTCTTGCATATATACAGTGCATTTGGAAAGTATTCAGACCCCTTGACTTTTACACATTTTGTTACGTTACAGCTTTATTCTAAAAATGGATTCAATTGTTTTTTCCCCTCATCAATCTACATACAATACCCCATCATGACAAAACAAAAACAGGTTTTTAGAAATGTTTGCAAATGTATTAAAAATAAAAAAGTGAAATATCATATTTACATAAGTATTCAGACCCTTTACTAAGTACTTTGTTGAAGCAGCTTTGACAACAATTACAGCCTCAAGTCTTCTTGGGTATGATGTACAAGCTTAGCACACTTGTATTTGGGGAGTTTCTCCAATTCTTCTCTGCAGATTCTCTCAAGCTCTGTCAGGTCGGATGGGGAGTGTCGCTGCACAGCTATTTTCAGGTCTCTCCAGAGATGTTCGATCGGGTTCAAGTCTGGGCTCTGGCTTGTCCCGAAGCCTCTCATGCGTTGTCTTGGCTGTGTGCTTAGTGTCATTGTCCTTTTGGAAGGTCAACCTTCAGGTCCTGAGCGCTCTGGAGCAGGTTTTCATCAAGGATCTCTCTGTACTTTGCTCCGTTCATCTTTCCCTCGATCCTGACTATTCATCCAGTCCCTACCGCTGAAAAACATCCCCACAGCATGTTGCTGCCACCACCATGCTTCACCATAGGGATGGTGCCAGGTTTCCTCCAGATGTGACACTTTTCATTCAGAACAAATAGTTCAATCTTGGTTTCATCAGACCAGAGAATCTTGTTTCTCATGGTCTGAGAGTCCTTTTCGTGCCTTTTGGCAAACTCCAAGCGGGCTGTCATGTGCCTTTTACTGAGGAATGGCTTTCTTACGGCCACTTTACCATAAAGACCTGATTTATCGAGTGCTGCAGAGATGGTTGTCCTTCTGGAAGGTTGTCCTATCTCCACAGAGGAACTCTGGAGCTATGTCAGAGTGACTATTGGGTTCATGGTCACCTCCCTGACCAAGGACCACCTCCCCCGATTGCTCAGTTTGGTCGGGAGGCCAGCTCTTGGAAGAGTGGTTCCAAACTTTTAAAATGATGGAGGCCACTGTGTTCTTGGGGACATTCAATGCTGCAGCATTTGTTTTGATGCACCTCCCCAGACCTGTGCCTCGACACAATCCTGTCTCGGAACTCTATGGACAATTCCTTCAACCTCACGGCTTGATTTTTGCTCTGACATGCACTGTCAACTGTGGGACCTTATATAGACAGGTCTGTGCCTTTTCAAATCATGTCCAATCAATTGAATTTACCACAGGTCGACTCCAATCAAGTTGTAGAAACATCTCAAGGAAGATCAATGAAGCAGGATGCACCAGAGCTCAATTTCAAGTCTCATAGCAAAGGGTCTGAATACTAATGTAAACAAGGTATTTCAGTTTTTATTTGTAATACATTTAAAAAAAGATCTAAACCTGTTTTTGCCTCGTCATTATGGGGTATTGTGTGCAGATTGAAGAGGAAAATGTTGTATTTAATCCATTTGATAATAATGATGTAACGTAACATAATGTTGCTACAGACTCACATAAACATATTGTCCTTATTATCGTTATTTTTTCAAGAGAGAAACAGGCAGAATAGGGGAAGGAAGGAGTACATGGATAAGGAAACGGCACCCAGGCAGCAACATATTCCCAGTCCTTTTAATGTATGAACGGATGACTTTTATTACTGCAAGTAAAACGCTGCCCAATGACATGCATCATGCATGCCAAATTTTCATTGGCTTTTCAATGCCCTAATTCTGATAACCATCGTCATAATTTGGAGTCTGAACACATCGATGCGGATTCAGAGTTGTATCACCTTAAACTCTTCAAGCCCGGTGTGTGATAAATCAGAAAGGAACCAAACCGGGTGCAGTATTGTAGCCGAGCTCAGTGGAGGCTTTGAGGGAGCCCTGTCGCTCCCTGTCGCTCCCTGTCGCTCCCTGTGAGTGTTACACAGTAGTGTCAAATACCTCATGATGCTCTTTCTTTCATGAACCACTACTCTGCTCATGAAGTTCACAACAAACCTGTTCTGTTCACACTGTTGTTGTTGTTGCGGTTTGAAGTGTCCCCAGTTATTCTTCATGGTGAGAGAATGGGAGTGTCAGGGGGATTTAGACATTTATTAACAGTTTTAAATCAGACCTATAAAACAGGTTCATTTGACAATGTTGTGCCAAAGTCTCAGAAAAGTGCAGCGGTAGATTAACCATTGTGGAGAGACAAATATAGTCTGGGCATGCAGTGTGAGAATAATTGAGTACTGTAGTTGGTGAAATTCCCAGTATACTTTATATCTCTGAACAGCATTGACAAATGCCAGTGCAAAAACAATATTTAAACAGAGTGGAGTTTTCCTTGGTAGAACTTAGAATACACTTTTTTTTTTGCATTTGCCTACTAAAATAGTTCTAAATGTTCTTCACCAGTGTGCCTCTTATTTGAAATTATAACCTTTATATCATTTTGAGCAGGATTAATGAGCCATACTTATTTATTTTATGTTGAAGTTATTGGTGTGTGTGTGTGTAATCTTTAACGTGTGTAATCTTTAACGGCTATCTCATGTGTAACTTAATTAGAAATTGGTCAGGTATAAGCATACATATTCACCATGCACTGCAAATTGAGGTAGTGATATCTGCACTAAATCACCATAGCATAGGCTAGGGTTAGGCTACTACGCTCCAGAAAAATAAAGCTTGAAGGAATAAAGGTATTTTTGATGGGAAAACGTACCTTGAGTGGATTTGCTTCCTGAAGCGCGAGCTGGCTGTTGGACAAAGGCGACCAGACAGAAACCGACTAATCCAATGCTCGCGCGCATTATAACGTGCATATGCATAGCTACTTGATACTGTAGTTAGACTGTTGTAGTTATTAAACACCTAGCTAGATTGCAACGCTCAACACGCGCAATCGGACGGTCTTTTTTTAAAGTGTTGGTCCACCTTTAAAAATATAATGTGGGACTCTGAAGTCCTTTCCTTTATGTCTGCTTATTCTGTTTCAAGTGATCGGGTTTTGCGAAATGTCCGACAATGTGCAGCAATACTGAAGCGGTGTTCTGTGATCATGTTCTACCCTGGCCAATTTCAATATAAGAGAGAGGGAGAGAGAAGGTTGAGAGAGATGGAGCGGAGCAGAGCGGAGAGGAGAAGGGGGAGGAGAGATTACGATCCGCGCATTGCTCCTGCTCTCCCTCACGCGCTCTCTCTCTCTTTCTCCAACTACTTGCAAGGATTTCTTATTCTGCAGGAATTTACAATCAGCTGCTGGTTGGACCGTAGTCGGGGTTGCCATGGAGACGGCTTCCGCGGTTGAGAGGTCAGACTCGGGGACCATGTGCAAACAATGGACTGCGCGCCACACCACCACCATCAAGTAGACCAGTTTTCTCATTCATTGACAAGGGAAATGAGCGTTGCGCGAGGGAAAAAATACTCCAAACGTCCAAGAGACAGATACAGTGATTCACAAATAAAGGAGTGCAGTTGATACTGTAGCACCCCATTCACATTGCACAGGTTGTAGCCACTGTACAATAAATCGTAGGTTCATTATAGCGACTTGTAGCCACTGCGCTTGCACCGTCTTCCATGATTGGCTCTCGTAGGTCTACTAAAGTATCATCCTTTTTGCCGAGTCAATTATTCCGAACTATTATTTTCTCCAGCAGTCATCAGAATTTGATTTGATGATATCTAATAGCTTAATGGAGTTGTTGTAGGCTGTCAATCCAACACAAACTCCAAAGAAAAAGCCATGAGCCAATCACATTCTAAGAGATCAAGAGAGCAATCACAGCACACTGCTTTGCAAACACCTATTGAGCAATAGCTTTTAGAAAATTCAGTTTATTTGTCACATCTTCCCCATATCTTTGTGCCCCCACAAGTCTGGTGTAACATTATCGCTATTATCATGACCTTTCTGATCTACATATTAAAGCCTATACATACTCCTATTTGAAACCAGTTTGTACCCTGTCCAATTTGTCTGCACGACTGCCTGGATGTGGCTATTGCTATACCCATGAGTACAATCTTAGAAAAAAACGTGCTCTGGAACCCTAAAGGGTTCTTCGGCTGTCCTCATAGGAGAACCCTTTGAAGAACCAGTTCAGTTCCATTTAGAACCCATAGGGTTCCAAGTAGAACCCTATTGGGTTCCATGAAGAACCTTTTCCCCAGAGAGTTCTGCATGGAACCCAAAAGAGTTCTACCTGGATCAAAAAGGGTTCTACCTGGAACCGAAAAGGGTTCTCCTATGGGGACAGCCGAAGTATACAAGGAATAGACACAGAAAAAATATGAATTGCCCTGGCCACAGCTCACAAAATGGTTTTCACATCTTCTGAGAGACAGCAAGGGATATCTCCAAGCAGACTGAACTTCACATCACCTGCCTGTAACATCCCTCAAACGATACATTTACTTTCAATTCACAGCAGGACTCTATTGTTTTCCTCCTCCAGAGGATATTGTCCCATATTTAATATGTATTTGTGTTATAGCCTCTACTTCCTCCTTTTTTCTTTTCAAGAATCAATAAAAGCTGAACAAAAGGAAACACAAACAAGAATCAGCATGTTCCTGTTCTTTCATTATACCATGGCTGCTTGTCAACTTGAAAGAGGGTAAGGAAGACAGTTTGCTTTTCCACTCTCCTCCAGAACACTGTATCACTGATCTTGTGTTTTATACACCATTAGCAGTGAGGGCCTACTGGGAATGAGACTTGAAATGTGCTTGAATCAAAGCATCTGTTTCTTCCTTGCCACGTTACCTGGAACAAAAGCCTAAAAACTGAGCCACTTTTTCACACCTCGGCTTTTGGAACATGGGGATTAGATTCAGCACGGCATCAGTATCAGACAGAAGAAATGCGTATTATATTCTCTTTGCTCTAGGATTGAATCTACTGTGCTGATGCATTTCTGTTTAGACGTATGTTTTGAGACAGATAATGCTCTATAATTATGTTCCATAGCTTCTCTGTGTTATTTCTTTTCAATCAAAAGTGCAATTATGGTCTCGCATTAAGATTGAATTGTTATCTCCAAATCATTCTACTACAGGCTAAGTCAGATAATGATGAACATTTAGAAATCTGATAAAAGCTCATCCGTAAAGATGGATATCTCTGTGGCTGATAGAATTGAAACCTTCAAGAGTTCAAAGGTACAGAGAAACAGAGGTTTACCCAGGTTTAATCTATGAAGTGTATTTACCTTGCAGGGTGGAAGCCACTTTCTGGAATGGTCTAATGCTCCTTATTAACATTTGGGGCGGTAAAATGAAGCCTGATCATACACTTTTTTTCTTAAATCTGAGGATGTGTTGGAATTTCATCTCATTTAGAATTAAGAATCACCATGGGCACTACTCTTCTGTCGTGAACCTTCATTTCATGAATCTTAATGGTTTCTCTAGAGTTGTATTTATAACCAGGAATAATCAGACAACGTATAAAAATGCCCTTTAAAAGAAATCCCTCCTGGCTTGTAACAAACATCATATGAAAGGATTCATAGTAATGACCATTTATATCCAAACTGTAAAGTCTGTCAGCCTGGCCTGTGTAATTATGATAACATCCTTCAGAAGAAATATGGAAATGTCCCAAACCCAAATCTCCAGGTAATTGTGAGCCCTTATACAACCAGATGAACTGAGAGTCACTGGGGAGCCAGAGAAGTCAGGCCACCGTGTCAGGGGAGCCTGGGAGCTGTAAGTGATGCATAAGCATCAGCATAGTTTTTCAAATGGGTACGGCAGTAACACTTACTTCATTAAGGGCCTAGCGGTGTGCATGGGCATCACTCTACACACAAACGGGGCTATTTTTACTTGAACAGACACATAGGGGAAGCCCAGGTAATGTTTAATTTATGACCCTAGTCGTCATGAAAGGACTTCAGTTAAACTGTGAATCCGGAGGAAAGGGAAAGGGTAAAGAAAGAGAGTGAGAAAATACAGCTGCAGGCTGCAATACAGGCTTCTCCTATTAGATAAGCACACAGCCCCACTATGCAACCAAATGGCATCATATACTTCGGCAATGGGACTCTACCACACCATTTTACATGTATCCAAAGCAACATCCATTTCGTGTGGGTGGCCCCAGTGGAAAACGAACCCACAAACCTGATGTTGCAAGTGCTTGAGCCACACAGGACCGAGTTGGTGCCCATTCCCCCTATTTTCCCCTCCAGGCAACACCGGCTAGGTTTCAGTCACCACCACAGGCCCAGCAGGGTCTCTGGGCATTGACCATGCCAACTCCACAGGGGATCAGATGGGGGAGTTTTACACCACATTTCAGCACTGGCAACCCGGAGAACATTGTGGGCTGGCCCCAGGAATTCACCTGACCACAGCCCCAGGCGCTAGCACCACGAGAGAGAGAGAGAGAAAGAGAGAGAGAGAAAGAGAGAGAGAGAGACCGGCCTTCTCTGGTTGGTCAGCAGATAGACAAGGATCCCGTATTACTATGCATGCATGAATGTGAATGGTTCTAATCTCAGGAACATTATGAGACTAGCTGAAGTAAAACACACTCCTGTTGTTTTCTCAGAGATGTGTGTTAGATGAGGGTTGCCACTTAATATAATGTTTACATTCCCTACATTACTCATCTCATATGTATATACTGTACTCTATATCATCTACTGCATCTTGTTTACATACCCTACATTACTCATCTCATACAGTGCCTTGCGAAAGTATTCGGCCCCCTTGAACTTTGCGACCTTTTGCCACATTTCATGCTTCAAACATAAAGATATAAAACTGTATTTTTTTGTGAAGAATCAACAACAAGTGGGACACAATCATGAAGTGGAACGACATTTATTGGATATTTCAAACTTTTAGAACAAATCAAAAACTGAAAAATTGGGTGTGCAAAATTATGCAGTCCCATTACTTTCAGTGCAGCAAACTCTCTCCAGAAGTTCAGTGAGGATCTCTGAATGATCCAATGTTGACCTAAATGACTAATGATGATAAATACAATCCACCTGTCTGTCACAAAAAAATACAGTTTTATATCTTTATGTTTGAAGCCTGAAATGTGGCAAAAGGTCGCAACGTTCAAGGGGGCCGAATACTTTCGCAAGGCACTGTATGTATATACTGTACTCTATATAATCTACTGCATCTTGCCATCTTTATGTAATACATGTATCACTAGCCACTTTAAACAATGCCACTTTTATATGTTTACAAACACTACATTACTCATCTCATATGTATATACTGTACTCTATACCATCTACTGCATCTTGACTATGCCGTTCTGTACCATAATTCTGTACATATTCTTCATCCCTTTACACTTGTGTGTATAAGGTAGTAGTTGTGAAATTGTTAGGTTAGATTACTCGTTGGTTATTACTGCATTGTCGGAACTAGAAACACAAGCCTTTCGCTACACTCGCATAAACATCTGCTAACCATGTGTATGTGACAAATAAAATTTGATTTGATTTGGGTCAGAGGGTTAGATGAGTTGGAACGTTAGCATGAGTGAATGGAATTACTATACTCTAAGGCTATGGTTGATGAGGTTCTTGTTTTTCAGTGCAGAGTAGATAGTGTGTGAGCTAGAGTCTTATCATGTAGATGAGAGTGGAGGGGAGGGGTGGATAAGATGTGCATCAGGGTTGACGTGTGTGTGTGTGTGTGTGTGTGTGTGTGTGTGTGTGTGTGTGTGTGTGTGTGTGTGTGTGTGTGTGTGTGTGTGTGTGTGTGTGTGTGTGTGTGTGTGTGTGTGTGTGTGTGTGTGTGTGTGTGTGTGTGTGTGTGTGTGTGTGTGTGTGTGTGTGTGTGTGTGTGTGTGTGTGTGTGTGTGTGTGTGTGTGTGTGTGTGTGTGTGTGTGTGTCCGGGGTTTAAAGGTGGAATCTGCATTAGGGGAAAAGGCGCCACTGTCCGCGCCCAGCACTTTTGTTGTTGTTTTTGTGTTGTTGACGAAACAGAGGTGAGGTGCTTCAAGCAGTGTGGTAAAAACAAAATGCGCTACATATTCTGCTGTTCTATTGGGAACTGCAATGATGTCAGAGGGGAAAACCGTGTGTGTGTGTGTGTGTGTGTGTGTGTGTGTGTGTGTGTGTGTGTGTGTGTGTGTGTGTGTGTGTGTGTGTGTGTGTGTGTGTGTGTGTGTGTGTGTGTGTGTGTGTGTGTGTGTGTGTGTGTGTGTGTGTGTGTGTGTGTGTGTGTGTGTGTGTGTGTGTGTGTGTGTGTGTGTGTGTGTGTGTGTGTGTGTGTGTGTGTGTGCATGCATGCGCAATAAGGGACAGGTAACTGCAGACAGGAAAACGAAAGGATATGCCTAATCCTGCTAAATCCTTCTTAAATGTATGAGTGCTCACATTACTAAAGCCATTATCGTCATATCATGCCATTATGTCATCAACTTTTACAGTTGTACTTAACTATTATCTGTCTGCGCACATACAATCACAAGTCTGTAGATGACTAGGCAGGTAGGATAATGGAGATGCCTCCCACATGTTCAGATGGTGACCTGTTTGAATGAGTTAACTGGGCTGGGTAGCTGCACACTCAGCAGTGGCTTTAATGTACAGAGCATCTGCACTAATCCCCCTATGATCATCTAAGATCCAGCCTGAGACAGACCTGGCAACCTCCCACACAGGTACAGTCAGAAGATGAGATCTGGCAACCTCCCGCACAGGTAGAGTCAGAAGATGAGATCTGGCAACCTCCCACACAGATATAGTCAAAGGACGACTGACCGCCCAAGACAGCAACCGACATAGAAGACCATGACCTCAATGTGTAGCTGAACATGGTTTATGCCTTTATCCCAGTCAGCATCTGACAAGGTCTAGAGGAGCGTCATAAATCTGGAGGTTTGTATTTTCACAAAGTAGAAAAGGATACTTGTGATAGATTAACATAGAACTTGTAGACTAGACACATGTTCGACCCTTTTAAGAAATGTTACGTGAAAATAAATCTATGTCTGATTCCTATAAATTTACCTTGACAAGCAAACAGACTAGATCAAAGATGACTGCACAGTTGATGCTTTGTTGAGTAATAGTTTACAAAACATTCAGACTAAGTGCCACAGGCCAGGACCAGTCCTAACCCTTTTTCTTTTACTCTGGAGAAAATAAATGATTTCCTCTGAAAGAGATCAAAACGACCACGCCACTCTGAGCCTTCTGGGTCACCCTGGGTCAGCCAAGGTTACACTTTTCAGGGAAAAACAAATTGGTTATTGTTATCCAGCCTGCCTCGCTGCACTGTTGCCAGGGCCCAAGCAAATTACTTCATTTCAAACCTCCAGTGGAAGAAGGTTCAATTTGATACAAGGGGAAGAAAACACAATTCAACAGTTCAAAATTCATACTGTTAACTAGAGGCAATTCCTCTTATTAGTGAGTTACAAATTACCAACATTTTGTACAAAATGAATGACTTAATGGCTCATGATGAACGGTATGGAATATGAAATACATAAAACACTAAATGGAAATTGCATTAGTCTGCATTAGTCATTCATTCATTGCTCATTTATTGCTCTGTGTTATCGCCAAAGAGAAAGCTGTTAAAACGTAATTGTTTCCCTCTCGCGAACGGAGAATTCTAATGATATGATATAAATATAAGTCTGACAGTAACAGGGAGCATTCTTTCCTATGAGAGAGCAACGTTGCAGACTGTTTCTCCTGTAGTTTTTGCTTTTTGGATGAAGGTGCTCACATCACGTCATCCCTTGGCAACAATAGAAACTACAAAAATAAATCCTCATTAAATCCACACCATATGCAGCATAATTCTGTCTGAAACGAAGCAATTAGGTCATTATTAACATCTTACAGGGGGTTATGAAATAGGATGACGGTAAAGCCCATCAGTTTGTTTAGAAGTCTGTTTGGGCTGCCTGCCTGAAAGTAATACAGATGACAACAGGCAGCTAAACGGGGTTCCAACTTATATTCCCTGGGACCTTTGTTCCCTGGGCCCTATGTTCCCTGGGCACTATGTTCCCTGGGCACTATGTTCCCTGGGCCCTATGATCCCTGGGCAATATGTTCCCTGGGACCTTTGTTCCCTGGGCCCTATGTTCCCTGGGCCCTATGTTCCCTGGGCACTATGTTCCCTGGGCCCTATGTTCCCTGGGCCCTATGTTCCCTGGGCCCTATGTTCCCTGGGCACTATGTTCCCTGGGCCCGATGTTCCCTGGGCCCGATGATCCCTGGGCCCTATGTTCCCTGGGAACTATGTTCCCTGGGCCATATGTTCCCTGTGCCCTATGTTCCCTGGGCACTATGTTCCCTGGGCCCTATGTTCCCTGGGCACTATGTTCCCTGGGCCCTATGTTCCCTGGGCACTATGTTCCCTCAGTATCAACTTAATACATTTCTGTCAAAATTGGCATAACTGCTTATTGTCCAAATAATTTGAATTGTAATCAAATGTGTCCTTTTTTGTGGACAGAAAACATTCAAATAATACCCCGTATGCTTTGAAAGATTTCATTTTCACATTACATTTTCGTCATTTAGCAGAAACTTTTATCACACCATATTGCCATCACACTTCTGACACCATGCAGTAATTTTGGGGCGATAGGGGGCCACTAATAAAAAACAGTATAGTAAAGTATTTTGTATTTTTAAATTGCGTTATTACAAAATACATTGCATTTGAGTTCAGGCCAGTGACATACAAATGAAAAAATTCTCAAAAATAATACGTATTTCAAAAACATGTAACAGAAATTCTGCTCGTCTCTGTTCCATCATGCAACAGTGGATCAACTTACCAAAACCAACCAACATCAAAGGTGTAAAAAATATAAGGTTGATGGAACACAAGGCAGAGTGTACATAGGGCTGAGGCAACATGGGCTGAGGCAACATGGGTTGAGGCAACATGGGCTGAGGCAACATGGGTTGAGGCAACATAGGGCTGAGGCAACATGGGCTGAGGCAACATGGGCTGAGGCAACATGGGTTGAGTGCACATAGGGCTGAGGCAACATGGGTTGAGGCAACATAGGGCTGAGGCAACATGGGTTGAGGCAACATAGGGCTGAGGCAACATGGGTTGAGGCAACATAGGGCTGAGGCAACATGGGTTGAGGCAACATAGGGCTGAGGCAACATGGGTTGAGGCAACATAGGGCTGAGGCAACATGGGTTGAGGCAACATAGGGCTGAGGCAACATGGGTTGAGGCAACATAGGGCTGAGGCAACATGGGTTGAGGGAATATAGGGCTGAGGCAACATGGGTTGAGGCAACATAGGGCTGAGGCAACATAGTCTTGAGGCAACATAGGGCTGAGGCAACATGGGTTGAGGGAACATAGGGCTGAGGCAACATGGGTTGAGTGCACATAGGGCAGAGGCAACATGGGTTGAGGGAACATAGGGCTGAGGCAACATGGGTTGAGGGAACATAGGGCTGAGGCAACATGGGTTGAGGCAACATAGGGCATAGGGCTGAGGCAACATGGGTTGAGGAAACATAGGGCTGAGGCAACATGGGTTGAGGCAACATAGGGCTGAGGCAACATAGGGCTGGAGGCAACATGGGTTGAGGGAACATAGGGCTGAGGCAACATGGGTTGAGTGCACATAGGGCTGAGGCAACATGAGTTGAGGGAACATAGGGCTGAGGCAACATGGGTTGAGGCAACATAGGGCTGAGGCAACATAGGGCTGAGGGAACATAGGGCTGAGGCAACATGGGTTGAGGGAATATAGGGCTGAGGCAACATGGGTTGAGGGAACATAGGGCTGAGGCAACATGGGTTGAGGCAACATAGGGCTGAGGCAACATAGTCTTGAGGCAACATAGGGCTGAGGCAACATGGGTTGAGGCAACATAGGGCTGAGGCAACATGGGTTGAGGGAACATAGGGCTGAGGCAACATGGGTTGAGAGAACATAGGGCTGAGGCAACATGGGTTGAGGGAACATAGGGCTGAGGCAACATGGGTTGAGGGAACATAGGGCTGAGGCAACATGGGTTGAGGGATAGGGCTGAGGCAACATGGGTTGAGGGGCTGAGGCAACATGGGTTGAGGGAACATAGGGCTGAGGCAACATGGGTTGAGGCAACATAGGGCTGAGGCAACATGGGTTGAGGGGCAGGCAACATAGGGCATGGGCTGAGGCAACATGGGTTGAGGCAACATAGGGCTGAGGCAACATGGGTTGAGGCAACATAGGGCATGGGCTGAGGCAACATGGGTTGAGGCAACATAGGGCTGAGGCAACAGGGGTTGAGGCAACATAGGGCTGAGGCAACATGGGTTGAGGCAACATGGGTTGAGGCAACATAGGGCTGAGGCAACATAGTCTTGAGGCAACATAGGGCTGAGGCAACATGGGTTGAGGGAACATAGGGCTGAGGCAACATGGGTTGAGGGAACATAGGGCTGAGGCAACATGGGTTGAGGGAACATAGGGCAACATGAGGCAACATGGGTTGAGGCAACATACAACATAGGGCTGAGGCAACATAGGGTGGGTGAGGGAACATAGGGCTGAACAACATGGGTTGAGGCTGAGGCAACATGGGTTGAGGCAACATAGGGCTGAGGCAACATGGGTTGAGGCAACATAGGGCTGAGGCAACATGGGTTGAGGCAACATAGGGCTGAGGCAACATAACATAGGGCTGGAGGCAACATGGGTTGAGGGAACATAGGGCTGAGGCAACATGGGTTGAGTGCACATAGGGCTGAGGCAACATGAGTTGAGGGAACATAGGGCTGAGGCAACATGGGTTGAGGCAACATAGGGCTGAGGCAACATAGGAGGCAACATAGGGCTGAGGCAACATGGGGGCAACATAGGGCTGAGGCAACATGGGTTGAGGGAACATAGGGCTGAGGCAACATGGGTTGAGGGAACATAGGGCTGAGGCAACATGGGTTGAGGCAACATATAGGCTGAGGCAACATAGGGCTGAGGCAACATGGGTTGAGGCAACATAGGGCTGAGGCAACATGGGTTGAGGCACATAGGGCTGAGGCAACATGGGTTGAGGCAACATAGGGCTGAGGCAACATGGGTTGAGGGAACATAGGGCTGAGGCAACATAGGGCTGAGGCAACATGGGTTGAGGGAACATAGGGCTGAGGCAACATGGGTTGAGGGAACATAGGGCTGAGGCAACATGGGTTGAGGGCTGAGGCAACATAGGGCTGAGGCAACATAGGGCTGAGGCAACATGGGTTGAGGCAACATAGGGCTGAGGCAACATGGGTTTGAGGCAACATAGGGCTGAGGCAACATGGGTTGAGGGAACATAGGGCTGAGGCAACATGGGTTGAGGCAACATAGGGCTGAGGCAACATGGGAACATAGGGCTGAGGCAACATGGGTGAGGCAACATAGGGCTGAGGCAACATAGGGCTAGGGCTGAGGCAACATGGGTTGAGGCAACATAGGGCTGAGGCAACATGGGTTGAGGCAACATAGGGCTGAGGCAACATAGGGTTGAGGCAACATAGGGCTGAGGCAACATGGGTTGGGTTGAGGCAACATAGGCAACATAGGGCTGAGGCAACATGGGTTGAGTGGGCACAACATAGGGCTGAGGCAACATGAGGCAACATTGAGGGAACATAGGGCTGAGGCAACATGGGAGGGAACATGGGCTGAGGCAACATAGGGCTGAGGCAACATGGGTTGAGGCAACATGGGTTGAGGCAACATAGGGCTGAGGCAACATAGTCTTGAGGCAACATAGGGCTGAGGCAACATGGGTTGAGGGAACATAGGGCTGAGGCAACATGGGTTGAGGGAACATAGGGCTGAGGCAACATGGGTTGAGGGAACATAGGGCTGAGGCAACATGGGTTGAGGCAACATAGGGCTGAGGCAACATGGGTTTGGGGCACATAGGGCTGAGGCAACATGGGTTGAGGGAACATAGGGCTGAGGCAACATGGGTTGAGGCAACATAGGGCTGAGGCAACATGGGTTGAGGCAACATGGGTTGAGGGAACATAGGGCTGAGGCAACATGGGTTGAGGCAACATAGGGCTGAGGCAACATGGGTTGAGGCAACATAGGGCTGAGGCAACATAGGGCTGAGGCAACATGGGTTGAGGCAACATAGGGCTGAGGCAACATGGGTTGAGGCAACATAGGGCTGAGGCAACATAGTCTTGAGGCAACATAGGGCTGAGGCAACATGGGTTGAGGGAACATAGGGCTGAGGCAACATGGGTTGAGTGCACATAGGGCTGAGGCAACATGGGTTGAGGCAACATAGGGCTGAGGCAACATGGGAGGGAACATGGCTGAGGCAACATGGGTTGAGGGAACATAGGGCTGAGGCAACATGGGTTGAGGCAACATAGGGCTGAGGCAACATGGGTTGAGGCAACATAGGGCTGAGGCAACATAGGGCCGAGACAACATGGGTTGAGGGAATATAGGGCTGAGGCAACATGGGTTGAGGCAACATAAGGCTGAGGCAACATGGGTTTGGGGCACATAGGGCTGAGGCAACATGGGTTGAGGCAACATAGGGCTGAGGCAACATGGGTTTGGGGCACATAGGGCTGAGGCAACATGGGTTGAGGGAACATAGGGCTGAGGCAACATGGGTTGAGGGAACATAGGGCTGAGGCAACATGGTTGAGGCAACATGGGTTGAGGGAACATAGGGCTGAGGCAACATGGGTTGAGGCAACATAGGGCTGAGGCAACATGGGTTGAGGCAACATAGGGCTGAGGCAACATAGGGCTGAGGCAACATGGGTTGAGGCAACATAGTCTTGAGGCAACATAGGGCTGAGGCAACATGGGTTGAGGGAACATAGGGCTGAGGCAACATGGGTTGAGGGAACATAGGGCTGAGGCAACATGGGTTGAGGCAACATAGGGCTGAGGCAACATGGGTTGAGGCAACATAGGGCTGAGGCAACATGGGTTGAGGCAACATAGGGCTGAGGCAACATAGGGCCGAGACAACATAGGGTTGAGGGAACATAGGGCTGAGGCAACATGGGTTGAGGGCACATAGGGCTGAGGCAACATGGGTTGAGGCAACATAGGGCTGAGGCAACATGGGTTGAGGCAACATAGGGCTGAGGCAACATAGGCCTGAGGCAACATGGGTTGAGGCAACATAGGGCTGAGGCAACATAGTCTTGAGGCAACATAGGGCTGAGGCAACATGGGTTGAGGGAACATAGGGCTGAGGCAACATGGGTTGAGGCAGCATGGGTTGAGGGAACATAGGGCTGAGGCAACATGGGTTGAGGCAACATGGGTTGAGGGAACATAGGGCTGAGGCAACATAGGGCTGAGGCAACATGGGTTGAGGGAACATAGGGCTGAGGCAACATGGGTTGAGGGAACATAGGGCTGAGGCAACATGGGTTGAGGCAACATAGGGCTGAGGCAACATGGGTTGAGGGAACATAGGGCTGAGGCAACATGGGTTGAGGGAACATAGGGCTGAGGCAACATGGTTTGAGGGAACATAGGGCTGAGGCAACATGGGTTGAGGCAACATAGGGCTGAGGCAACATGGGTTGAGGGAACATAGGGCTGAGGCAACATGGGTTGAGGCAACATGGGTTGAGGGAACATAGGGCTGAGGCAACATAGGGCTGAGGCAACATGGGTTGAGGGAACATAGGGCTGAGGTATTATTGGGCTGAGGCAACATAGGGCTGAGGCAACATGGGCTGAGGGAACATAGGGCTGAGGGACCATAGGGCCAAGGGAACATATGTTAATGGGACATAGGGCGCAGGGATCATAGGGCAATGTAAACATAGGTTGAGGGAACATAGGGCCCAGGGATCATAGGGCAATGTAAATATAGGTTGAGGGAACATAGGGCCCAGGGATCATAGGGCAATGTAAACATAGGTTGAGGGAACATAGGGCCCAGGGATCATAGGGCAATGTAAACATAGGTTGAGGGAACATAGGGCCCAGGGATCATAGGGCAATGTAAACATAGGTTGAGGAAACATAGTGCCCAGGGATCATAGGGCAATGTAAACATAGGTTGAGGAAACAGGGCCCAGGGATCATAGGGCAATGTAAACATAGGTTGAGGAAACATAGGGCCCAGGGATCATAGGGCAGTGTAAACATAGGTTGAGGGAACATAGGGCCCAGGGATCATAGGGCAATGTAAACATAGGTTGAGGGAACATAGGGCCCAGGGATCATAGGGCAATGTAAACATAGGTTGAGGGAACATAGGGCCCAGGGATCATAGGGCAATGTAAACATAGGTTGAGGGAACATAGGGCCCAGGGATCATAGGGCAATGTAAACATAGGTTGAGGAAACATAGTGCCCAGGGATCATAGGGCAATGTAAACATAGGTTGAGGGAACAAAGGGCCCAGGGATCATAGGGCAATGTAAACATAGGTTGAGGGAACATAGGGCCCAGGGATCATTGGGCAATGTAAACATAGGTTGAGGAAACATAGGGCCCAGGGATCATAGGGCAGTGTAAACATAGGTTGAGGGAACATAGGGCCCAGGGATCATAGGGCAGTGTAAACATAGGTTGAGGGAACATAGGGCCCAGGGATCATAGGGCAATGTAAACATAGGTTGAGGGAACATAGGGCCCAGGGATCATAGGGCAATGTAAACATAGGTTGAGGGAACATAGGGCCCAGGGATCATAGGGCAATGTAAACATAGGTTGAGGAAACATAGGGCCCAAGGATCATAGGGCAATGTAAACATAGGTTGAGGGAACATAGGGCCCAGGGATCATTGGGCAATGTAAACATAGGTTGAGGAAACATAGGGCCCAGGGATCATAGGGCAATGTAAACATAGGTTGAGGGAACATAGGGCTGAGGAAACATACAGTGGCAAGAAAAGTATGTGAGCCCTTTGGAATTACCTGGATTTCTGCATAAAATTGGTCATCAAATTTGATCTGATCTTCATCTAAGTCACAACAATAGACAAACATAGTGTGCTTGAACTAATAACACACAAAGTATTATATTTTTCTTGTCTATATTGAATACATCATTTAAACATTCACAGTGTAGGTTGGAAAAAGTATGTGAACCCCTAGGCTAATGACTTCTCCAAAAGCTAATTGGAGTCAGGAGTCAGCTAACCTGGAGTCCAATCAATGAGACGAGATTGGAGATGTTGGTTAGTGCTGCCTTGCTCTATAAAAAAAACTCACAAAATTTGAGTTTGCTATTCACAAGAAGCATTGCTTGATGTGAACCATGTCTCGAATAAAAGATATCTCAGAAGACCTAAGATGAAGAATTGTCTACTTGCATAAAGCTGGAAAGGGTGTTCATCAGTCGGTAAGACAAATTGTCTATAATTGGGGAAAGTTCAGGACTTTGCTACTCTCCCTAGGTGTGGTCGTACTGCAAAGATGACTGCAAGAGCACAGTGCAGAATGCTCAATGAGGTTAAGAAGAATCCTAGAGTGTCAGCTAAAGACTTCCAGAAATCTCTGGAACATGCTAACATCTCTGTTGACGACTCTAGGATGCTAAACAAGAATGGTGTTCATGGGAGGAGACCAAGGAAGAAGCAACTGCTGTCCAAAAGAAAAACATTGCTTCACGTCTGAAGTTTGCAAAAGTGCACCTGGATGTTCCACAGCACTACTGGCAAAATATCCTGTGGACAGATGAAACTACAGTTGAGTTGTTTGGAAGGAACACACAACACTGTGTGGAGAAAAAAAGGCACAGCACACCAACATCAACCTCATCCCAACTGTAAAGTATGGTGGAGGGAGCATCGTGTTTGGGGCTGCTTTGCTGCCTCAGGGCCTGGACAGCTTTCTATCATCAACGGAAAAATGAATTCTCAAGTTTATCCTCGTTTGCTAAGTCAAACGACACCGCTGGTTCTGCTCACACTGCCCTACCCTGTGCTCTGACCTCTTTCTCCCCTCTCTCTCCAGATGAAATCTCCCTCCTCTCTTCTCCAGACCATTTCCGTCTTGTGACGGCCGGCCGCCCAACAACCTGCCCGCTTGACCCTATCCCCTCCTCTTCTCCAGACCATTTCCGGAGACCTTCTCCCTTACCTCACCTGCTCAAGAATCCTTATCTCCACGCTTCCCCTTATGTCATCCCTGAGCCCACGCTGGGAGCCACCTGATCTATCCTGCCACCTTCCCACACCAAGTGGTCCTTTACTAAGCTCACATGGTCTCTTGACGACCAATTAATCTTCCTTTCCCTCTCTCCAGGTGGCGAATCGCATTCTGCATGTGGCAGACATATCAGTGTGATGACGGATCACCTGTCAGACATGTCATTTATTATCATGTCTTGTCCCTGTGCTCCCCAATTCGCTCATCCCTGACCGCTGGCTACGTCCCTTCCGTCTTCAAGAGAGCGAGAGTTGCACCCCCTTCTGAAAAAACCTACACTCGATCCCTCCGATGTCAACAACTACAGACCAGTATCACTTCTTTCTTTTCTCTCCAAAACTCTTGAACGTGCCGTCCTTGGCCAGCTCTCCCGCTATCTCTCTCAGAATGACCTTCTTGATCCAAATCAGTCAGGTTTCAAGACTAGTCATTCAACTGAGACTGCTCTTCTTCTGTATCACGGAGGCGCTCCGCACTGCTAAAGCTAACTCTCTCTCCTCTGCTCTCATCCTTCTAGACCTATCGGCTGCCTTCGATACTGTGAACCATCAGATCCTCCTCTCCACCCTCTCAGAGTTGGGCATCTCCAGGAGGCGAGCCCATCAGTAAGGCCC
This sequence comes from Oncorhynchus gorbuscha, assembly GCF_021184085.1. NCBI lineage: Eukaryota > Metazoa > Chordata > Actinopteri > Salmoniformes > Salmonidae > Oncorhynchus > Oncorhynchus gorbuscha. Next base: position 30,981,743 of record NC_060182.1, on the reverse strand, counting down.
ACACTTGGATTGCGTCCTACCTGACAGGTCGCTCCTACCAGGTGGCGTGGCGAGAATCTGTCTCCTCACCACGCGCTCTCACCACTGGTGTCCATGCGCACGGTCTGTAGGTATCTCCTTCTAGGGACCACCCTCTCGAGGTAGACTTCTCTCCCGGCTCCCGAACGTAAGGCAGGTTATTTGTCTTGTCTCTGACATAAGTGCCTTCTTCTTCTCCTCGGCCGGGGCGGGGTTCTTTTTTGTTAAGAAGAAGCTATCTGTTCTAGGCCCTCTCCTATTCTCGCTATACACCAAGTCACTTGGCTCTGTCATAAGCTCACATGGTCTCTCCTATCATTGCTATGCAGACGACCTTCTATCCCAGCGCTTCCACAATTAATCTTCTCCTTTCCCCTGTCGCCATTCTGAGGAACCATGATGTGACCAGGTGGCGATTCGCATCAGACCATAAGAACCATGTCTGGCAGACATATTTGTGTGTGGATGACGGATCACCACCTCAAGCTGAACCTCGGCAAGACGGAGCTGCTCTTCCTCCCGGGGAAGGACTGCCCGTCATCCATGATCTCGCCATCACGGTTGACAACTCCATTGTGTCCTCCTCCCAGAGCGCTAAGAACCTTGGCGTGATCCTGGACAACACCCTGTCGTTCTCAACTAACATCAAGGCGGTGGCCCGTTCCTGTAGGTTCATGCTCTACAACATCCGCAGAGTACGACCCTGCCTCACACAGGAAGCGGCGCAGGTCCTAATCCAGGCACTTGTCATCTCCCGTCTGGATTACTGCAACTCGCTGTTGGCTGGGCTCCCTGCCTGTGCCATTAAACACCTACAACTCATCCAGAACGCCGCAGCCCGTCTGGTGTTCAACCTTCCCAAGTTCTCTCACGTCACCCCGCTCCTCCGCTCTCTCCACTGGCTTCCAGTTGAAGCTTGCATCCGCTACAAGACCATGGTGCTTGCCAACGGAGCTGTGAGGAGAACGGCACCTCAGTACCTCCAGGCTCTGATCAGGCCTTACACCCAAACAAGGGCACTGCGTTCATCCACCTCTGGCCTGCTCGCCTCCCTACCACTGAGGAAGTACAGTTCCCGCTCAGCCCAGTCAAAACTGTTCGCTGCTCTGGCCCCCCAATGGTGGAACAAACTCCCTCACGACGCCAGGGCAGCGGAGTCAATCACCACCTTCCGGAGACACCTGAAACCCCACCTTTAAGGAATACCTAGGATAGGATAAAGTAATCCTTCTCACCCCCCTTAAAAGATTTAGATGCACTATTGTAAAGTGGCTGTTCCACTGGATGTCATAAGGTGAATGCACCAATTTGTAAGTCGCTCTGGATAAGAGCGTCTGCTAAATGACTTAAATGTAAATGTAAATGAAGACATTTTGCAGTAGAATGTTAGGCTATCTGTCCTCCAATTGAAGCTCAACAGAAGTTTGGTGATGCAACAGGACAATGACCCAAAACACAGAAGTAAATCAACAACAGAATAGCTTCAACAGAAGAAAATACGCCTTCTGGAGGGGCCCAGTCAGAGTCCTGACCTCAACCCGATTGAGATGCTGTGGCATGACCTCAAAAGAGCAGTTCACACCAGACTTCCCAAGAATATTGTTGAACTGAAACAGTTTTGTAAAGAGGAATGGTCCAAAATTCCTCCTGACCACTGCAGGTCTGATCCGAAACTACAGAAAATATTTGGTTGAGGTTATTGCTGCCAAAGGAGAGTTAACCAGTTATTACATTCAAGGGTTCACATACTTTTCCCACCCTGCACTGTGAATGTTTACACAATGTGTTCAATAAAGACATGAAAACATATAATTGTTTGTGTTTCATTAGTTTAAGCAGCCTGTCTATTGTTGTGACTTAGATGAATATCAGACCCAATTTGTATGACCACTTTATGCAGAAATCCAGGTATTTCCAAAGGGTTCACATAATTTTTCTTGCCACTGTAGGTCTGAAGGAACATAGACATGGTCCCGCTAAATGCAACAGTTGTTAAGTGAGTGGTAGGCTGTGGCTGAATGAATCATCTTCCACACTTAAAAGATCATAGTGGATCACACGCTGTAGTGGAAACCTTATGGAGTCCTTCCTAACACTTTATTCCAAAGGTCCTAACCAGACTGCACATCAAAGTAAGGACAACACCAGCAATCCAATGAAAGTGGTCTGTAAACAGTATGTTGTCTTCCATCATCACATGATGCATAATAATATAACTCAAATCAAAGTTTACTGGATGTGTACACAGTTCAGCATATGTAGCGAGTGCAGTAAAATGATTGTGCTCCTAACATTCTCGCAAAAATGTTGACCAAGTGCACAAATAATAATCAAAAAGTAGAACAATAGGTTACAGCCTCAATCATGACTGCAATTACGACACCGCTCTGTAGTCTCTCACTGTGCCTGTCTGCATACACAGCAGCTGTGAGGAGAGACAAGTCTGCATCAGCTCACGCAGACACCTGCCTAACTACACATCTGTCCAGCACAACCTTGGACTGCCCTCTAGTGGCAACATTGTGCTCACACAAGCTCTGAAGGTTGACCACTTGTTTATGGTCATGTTCACTGCTAAAAGTTCTTGAATGTTGCAGATAGAAATACCACAAATAGAGCCGACGTGATTCCTTCTACATGTCAGAGACCACTTGTTTATGGTTATGTTCACTGCTAAAATATTCTACATTGATAGTATATTTCTATCTGAACGTTCCAAAATGTTGCATCCTGCTGAACATGCCCTATGACAAATGTCAGTGCTCTTCTCATTGGCTCTCTCAATCGCAGTAGCCATTTAGAAAACATGTCAAACAAATGATAAACAATGATACCTTTATGAATTTATACACTGAGTGTAAAAAATACGAAGAACCCTTTCCTAATATTAAGTAGCACCCACCCCCTTTTTGCCCTCAGAACAGCCTAAATTCATCAGGGCATGGACTCTACAAGGTGTTGAAAGCATTCCCACAGTTGTGTCAAGTTGGCTGGATGTCCTTTAGGTGGAGGACCATTCTTGATAGACATGGGAAACTATTCAGCGTGAAAAACCCAGCCGCATTGCAGTTCTTGACAGAAACCGGTGCAAACCAGCTTGCTGGAGTTTTCAGGGACTTATTCATTTAGTTAAGTTACCTTCCCTAACCAGTCTGTTGTCCCCACTTGCTTCAAGATGTCCACCATTGTTCCTGTACACAGGAAAGTGAAGGTAACTAAATGACTATCACCCCATAGCCCTCCCTTATAATCACAAAGTGCTTTGAGAGGCTAGTTAAGGATCATATCACCTCCCTCTTACCGACACCCTAGACCCACTACAATTTGCACATTACCTTAACAGATCCACAAATGAAGTAATATCCCCCTTCCTGTACTCCTTGTTCACCCATGTCTGCGTGGCCACGCATGTCTCCAACTAAATCATCAAGTTTGCTGACAACACTGGTAGGCCAAATTGACCAGCTTCAATTTGCTTACCGCCCCAATAGACCCACAGACAATGCAATAGGTTTCACTTTGCACACTGTCCTATCCCATCTGGACAAGAGGAATACCTATGTAAGAATTCTGTGTATTGACTATAGCTCAGCATTCAACACTATAGTACCCTCCAAGCTCATCATTAAGCTTGAGGCCCTGGGTCTGAACCCCACCCTGTTCAACTGGGTCCTGCACTTCCTGACTGGCCGCCCCCAGGTGGTGAAGGTAGGAAACATCACCTCCACTCCGCTCATCCTCAACACTGGGGCCCCACAAGGGTGCATGCTCAGCCCCCTCCTGTACTCCCTGTTCACCCATTACTGCGTGGCCAAGCACGCTTCTAACTCAATCATCAAGTTTGCAGACGACAATAGTAGGCTTGATTACCAACGATGACGAGACAGCCTAAAGGGAGGAGGTGAGGGCTCTGGGAGTGTGGTGCCTAGAAAACAACCTCTTACTCAACGTCAACAAAACAAAGGAGATGATCGTGGATTCCACGAAATACGAGAGGGTGCACCCCCTTATCTACATCGACGGGACCACAGTGGAGAAGGTGGAAAGTTTCAAGTTCCTTGGCGTACACATCACTGACAAACTGAAATGGACCACAAACACAGACAGTGTGATGAAGAAGGTGCAAAAGAGCTTCTTCAACCTCAGGAGGATAAAGAAATTGGTCTTGTCACCTAAAACCCTCACAATTTTTTACAGATGCACAATTGAAAGCATTCTGTCGAGCTGTATCATTGCCTGGTATGGCAACTGCACCGCCTGCAACCGCAAGGCTCTCCAGAGCGTGGTGCGGTCTGCTCACCGCATTACCGAGGGCAAACCCAAGGTAAATAATTTAAAGGCAGTGCTACCAAATACTAATTGAGTGTATGTAAACTTCTGACCCACTGGAAATGTGATGAAAGAAATAAAGCTGAAATAAATCATTCTCTCTACTATTATTCTGACATTTCACATTCTTAAAATAAAGTGGTGATCCTAACTGACCTAAAACAGGGAATTTTTTACTAGGATTAAATGTCAGGAATTGTGAAAAAAATTAGTTTAAATGTATTTGGCTGAGGTGTATGTAAACTTCCAACTTCAACTGTATATACTGTTTTCTATACTATTCTACTGTATCATAGTCTGTTCCGCACTGACATCGCTCGTCCATATGTATAAAGTCTTAATTCATTCCTACTTACATTTGTGGGTATTGGGTATATGTTGTGTAATTTGTGAGATATTACTTGTTAGATATTACTGCACTGTCAGAGCTAGAAGCACAAGCATTTTACTACACCCGCAATAACATCTGCTTATCACTTGTATATGACCAATACAATATGATTTGATTTATTAGCAACAACTCCGCCCTGGCGGGGAAAATAACCTCTTCAGAAACATCAACAAAACAAAAGAGCTGAACGTGGACTTCAGGAGACAGCAGACAGAGCCCCCATCCCCATTCAGCTCCCGAGTGGCGCAGCGGTCTAAGGCACTGCATCTCAGTGCTAGAGGTGTCACTACAGACCCTGGTTCGATTCCAAGCTAAATCACAACCGGCCGTGATTGGGAGTCGAATAGGGCGGCACACAATTGGCCAAGTGTTGTCCGGGTTAGGGTTTGGCCAGGGTAGGCCTTAATTGTAAATAAGAATTTGTTCTGAACTGACTTGTCTAGTAAAATAAATAAAAACATAAAGGGGTCTCAGTGGAGATGGTGAAAAGCTTCAAGTTCTTCAGTGTGCACATCACTGACAGCCTGAAATGGTCCACCCACACAGTTTGGAGGAAAAAGGGGGGAGGCTTGCAAGCAGAAGAACATCATCCCAACTGTGAAGCATGGGGGTGCAGCATCATGTTGTGGGGGTGCTTTGCTGCAGGAGGGATTGGTGCACTTCACAAAATAGATGGCATCATGAAGGGGGAACATAATGTGGATATATTGAACATCTCAAGACATCAGTCTACCTGAAGCATTTGACCCAAGTTAAACAATGTACTTCATACATTTTCCCTGACACCCAAAGTAGTCGTTACATTTTGAATGCTTAGCAGGACAGGAAAATAGTCTAATTCACAAACTTATCAAGAGAACATCCTTGCTCATGCCTACTGCCTCTGATCTGGCGCACTCACTAAACACAAATGCTTTGTTTGTAAATTAAGTAAGAGTGTTGGAGTGGGCCAGCCACTGGCTAGCTGTAAATAAAATAAAACTAGAAAATCATGCCGTCTGGTTTGATTAATATAAGGAATGTGAAATGATTTACAGTGGGGAGAACAAGTATTTGAAACACTGCCGATTTAGCAGGTTTTCCTACTTACAAAGCATGTAGAGGTCTGTCATTTTTATCATAGGTACACTCAATAAAATGCTAATTCATTACTTAAAAATCAGACAATGTGATTTTCTGGATTTTTCTTTTAGATTCCGCCTCTCATAGTTGAAGTGTACCTATGATAAAAATGACAGACCTCTACATGCTTTGTAAGTAGGAAAACCTGCAAAATCGGCAGTGTATCAAATACTTGTTCTCCCCACTGTATACTTTTACTTTTGATACTTGTGTATATTTTAGCAATTACATTGACTTTTGATACCTATATTTCAATCCGAATACATTTAGACTTTTAACTCAAGTAGTATTCTGCTTGGTGACTTCCACTTTTACTTGAGTCATCAATTATTAATTTTCTATTAAGGTATTTTTCCACCACTGAGCATCAAAGCTGGGACTGAGAGACTGAAAAATAACTTCTATCCCAAGGCAATCAGACTGTTAAATAGTCACCACTAGCTGGCCTCCACCCAGTACCCTGCCCTGAAATTAGTCATAGTTACTAGCCGGTACGATACCCTTCACCTTAGAGATTGCTGCCCTATGGACATATGTAACAGTTTTGTTTCTTTCCCTCTCCACTCCCCTACCTGGGCTCGAACCAGGGACCCTCGCCACACATCAACAACTGACACCCACGAGGCATCGTTACCCATCACTCCACAAAGTAAAAAAAAAAGTTTACATACTGTTTTACCCACTTTATATGTACAGTATATAGTGTACTCTAGTCAATCTTACATACAGTGCATTCGGAAAGCATTCAGACGCCTTGACATTTTCCATAAGTATTGATACTCTTTACTCAGTGCTTTGTTGAAGTACCTTTGGCTACTATTACAGCCTTGAGTCTTCTTGGGTGTGACGCTACAAGCTTTGCACACCTGTATTTGGGAAGTTTTTCCCATTATACTCTGCCGATTCTCTCAAGCTCTGTCAGGTTGGATGGGGAGCGTCGCTGCAAAGCTATTTTCAGGTCTCTTCAGAGATGTTCGATCGGGTTCAAGTCCGGGCTCTGGCTGGGCCACTCCAGGACATTCAGAGACTTGTCACGAAGCCACTCATGCATTGTCTTGGCTGTGTGCTTAGGGTCGTTGTCCTTTTGGAAGGTGAACCTTCGCCCCAGTGTGAGGTCCTGTGTGCACTGGAGCAGGTTTTCATCAAGGATTGTTCTGTACTTTTCTCTGTTCACCTTTCCCTTGACACTGACTAGTCTCCCAGTCCCTGCCGCTGAAAAACATCCCCACAGCATGATGCTGCCACCACCATGCTTCACTGTAGGAATGGTGACAGGTTTCCTCCAGACGTGATGCTTGGTATTCAGGCCAAATAGTTCCATCTTGGTTTCATCAGACCAGATAATCTTGTTCCTCATGGTATTTGGGTCCTTTAGGTACATTTTGGCAAACTCCAAGCAGGCTGTCATGTGCCTTTAACTGAGGAATGGCTTCTGTCTGGCCATTCCACCATAAAAGCCTGATTGATGGAGTGCAGCAGAGATGGTTATCCTTCTGGAAGGATCTCCCATCTCCACAGAGGAACTCTGGAGTTCTCTCAAATTGACCATCGGGTTCTTGTTCACCTCCCTGACCAAGGCCTTTCTCCACCGATTGCTTAGTTTGGCCGGGCGGCCAGCTCTAGGAAGAGTCTTGGGGGTTCCAAACTTCTTCCATTTAATGATGATGGAGGCCACTGTGTTCTTGGGACTTTCAAAGCTGCAGAAATGTTTTGGTACTCTTCCCCAGAGCCCCGCCACAATCCTATTTTGGAGCTCTACGGCCAATTCCTTCGACCTCATGGCTTGGGTTTTGCTCTGACATGCACTGTCATCTGTGGGACCTTATATAGACAGGTGTGTGCCTTTCCAAATAATTTACAATCAATTTAATTTACCACAGGTGGACTCCAATCAAGTTGTAGAAACATGTCAATGATAATCAATGGCATCAAATCAAATCAAAGTTTATTTGTCACGTGCGCCGAATACACCAACTGTGCAAAAAAGGTGAACAATAGGTAAGTAAATTAATAAAAACAACAGTAAAAAGACAATGGAATATAACAGTCGTGAGGCTATATACAGGCACCGATTAGTCGGGCTGATTGAGGTGGTATGTGCATGTAGATACAGTGGGGCAAAAAAGTATTTAGTCAGCCATCAATTGTGCAAGTTCTCCCACTTAAAAAGATGAGAGAGGCCTGTAATTTTCATCATAGGTACACTTCAACTATGACAGACAAAATGAGAAAAACAAATCCAGAAAATCACATTGTAGCATTTTTAATGAATTTATTTGCAAATTATGGTGGAAAATAAGTATTTGGTCAATAACAAAAGTTTATCTCAATACTTTGTTATATACCCTTTGTTGGCAATGACAGAGGTCAAACGTTTTCTGTAAGTATTCACAAGGTTTTCACACACTGTTGCGGGTATTTTGGCCCATTCCTCCATGCAGCTCTCTCCTCATAGGATGTAAAGACCACCTCCAGAGCACTTCAAAGGCAATTATAGTCAATGAACTAATCACTGTGATGTTTTGGGGCTGTTGCTGGGCAACACAGACTTTCAACTCCCTCCAAAGATTTTCTATGGGGTTGAAATCTGGAGACGGGCTAGGCCACTTCAGGACCTTGAAATGCTTCTTACGAAGCCACTCCTTCGTTTCCCAGGCGTTGTGTTTGGTATCTTTGTCATGCTGAAAGACCCAGCCACGTTTCATCTTCACTGCCCTTGCTGATGGAAGGAGGTTTTCACTCAAAATCTCACGATACATGGCCCCACTCATTCTTTCCTTTACACGGATCAGTCGTCCTGGTCCCTTTGCAGAAAAACAGCCCCAAAGCATGTTTCCACTCCATGCTTCACAGTAGGTATGGTGTTCTTTGGATGCAACTCAGCATTCTTTGTCCTCCAAACACGACGAGTTGAGCTTTTACCAAAAAGTTATATTTTGGTTTCATCTTACCATATGACATTCTCCCAATCTTCTTCTGGATCATCCAAATGCTCTCTAGCAAACTTCAGATGGGCCTGGACATGTCTGGCACTGCAGGATTTGAGTCCCTGGCGGCGTAGTGTGTTACTGATGGTAGGCTTTGTTACTTTGGTCCCAGCTCTCTGCAGAGAGCTGGAACCAAAAAAAAATGATTTTCTGGATTTTTTTTTTTCATTTTGTCTGTCATAGTTGAAGTGTACGTATGATGAAAATTAAAGGCCTCTCATCTTTTTAAGTGAGAGAACTTGCACAATTTGTGGCTGACTAAATACCTTTTTGCCCCACTGTATTTGGTATGATAATTGTTTTTGTCATTTAGTAGACGTTCTTATCCAGAGCAATTTACAGTAGTGGGTGAATACATTTTAATAAAAATAAAAATGTTTTCATATCGGTTGCAGAAATTTAACCCACAGCCCTGGCATTGCAACCGCCATGCTCTACCAACTAAGCTACGCAGAACACTATGACACTGATATTTTTGCATCTGTAGAAGTGTTTAGAAACATATTCTATTCTTACAATAAAAGTGACTCCAAAATGACAACGCAGAATTTAACATACATTTTTATTGTAAACAAAATAATCGGAAACAAACAAAGCAAACAGCAAATGCATCGAACACATTTGTAGAGTCACACGTTTGATGCAGTCATTGTGTGCTATGAATATGGGACCAAATAATTAACTTTGAGTACTTTAATACACAAGTGAATATTTCCCCAATACGTTTGGTCCCCTAAAATAGGGGTATATGTACCAAACGTGCTGTAAAATTCACAATAACATGATTCCAGAAGACAGAAGGGGTATTTAAAGACAACAGTCATTAGGATATTAATGTATTATAATAAAATGCATTGAGGTTGATTATTATGGTAAAAGTTATGGTAAAATGGTTGAGTTGAAGACATTCAGTATAATGATCAATGGTATTAGACCTTCAGTACCGCCGATCTGTAAAAAAAGGAAAAAAAAGGGACAATTTTATACAATGCACTTCAGTTACGTATCAGCCTACAAAGGGTTATATTGTCAGTAAATAGACCCTTCAGAATTACTCACATTGACATGTGGGAAGGGCAGGAGTCCATGTCCCATCCAGGCTGCATGTGACGGTGCCTGGTCCATTCATCACCATGCCCCTAAAGCAGACAAATGTCACAGAGTCCCCAAACTCAAGTGGCATTCTAATTCCTCTTGTCATTTGGGCATATTGTACTTTGGGATAGGGACATTTAATATCTGCGAACAGAGATGAAAGAGTCAACATAAGCTTTTACTTTATTGGTTTTAAAGGGGTTGGTTCCTTAATATTACTCTCAGGGCCAAGTTCTCAACACTTAAGGGATGTTCCTAGTTTGCTAAAGGGAAAAAAACATAGCAAAAATAGTGCAAAAACATAGCAAAAATAGTGCAAAAACATAGCATAAATAGTGCAAAAACATAGCAAAAATAGTGCAGCTATAGAAGCTATAGAGTTGAACAGAAAATGGCACCTTTGCACTCTGGAGGTGGCGCACTCCATGTCCCATCTTTGGTACAGTAGAGCTCACTCGTTCCAATCAGTTTCCCTACGCGACACCGATAGCCAATCACAGTGCTGTAAACGTAAGGTGGTTCCAAATGGCCATTTATCTCTCCATTTACCACCTCAGGAAGTTTAGCACACTGCACCGCTGAAAGTCACAAACACAATGTACATTTACATGACCTTTTTTTAAAGATTATGGGTGACAGAACTGAAGTTCAGGGATGTTCTAAACTAAAGCAAAGTTACCAAAAGCAATTGAACTATGACCCAGGTGTACAAATGTGTGGTGCAGTAGACCATCTAAAAAATAAATGTGACACCTTCACAGACAGGAACACGCCCATCCCAGCCATCATTCATGCAATTTCTTACATTCTGTCCAACCAGCTGATACCTGGTGTAATAATGGGTACAAAAAGTGATTTAATATGACAACGCATCATTTTATTTGTACACTGCAACAATTCTGAGAGTAGCCTTAAGAGCAAAAAGACATACTAGCAGAATAGAACTTACCCCTCATTACAAACCCCTGTGGCTGTATCTCCAAACTGTGCACCAGTATAGACGAAATGACCAAAAGACATCTCTCCAGCTGAGCCACATGATTTGCCTTTTGACAAGAAAATGCCATTAAATTACATTTTTCAGAAGGCACAAAACAGACAAACATAGAGTGATATATTCTAGACCATCTATGGCTCTGCTGCCACCTAATGCTTAAACAAGAGAATAATGTTCTTTATATACTGTAGTACATAGGAGGAAGAAGTATTAATGATGTGCCAGAGTATATGAAAAGTATATGTAGAGTAACTAACTGTACATATACAGTACCTGTCTAAAGTTTGGACACACCTACCCATTCAAGTAAAAAAAAAACTATTTTCTACATTGTAGAATAATAGTGAAGACATAAACTATGAAATAGCACATATGTAATCATGTAGTAACCAAAAAAGTGTACACAGCTGTGTAATGACAGCTTTGCACACTTTTGGCATTCTCTCAAACAGCTTCACCTGGTATGCTTTTTCAACAGTCTTGAATGAGTTCCCACATATTCTGAGCACTTTTCCTTCACTCTGCGGTCCAAATCATCCCAAACCATATCAATTGGGTTGAGGTCGGGTGATTGTGGAGGCCAGGTCATCTGATGCAGCACTCCATCACTCTGCTTCCTGGTCAAATAGCCCTTACACAGCCTGGATTTGGGTTGCGTCACTGTCCTGTTGAAAAACAAATGATAGTCCCACTAAGCCCAAACCAGATGGGATGGCGTGTCGCTGCAGAATGATGTGGTAGCCATGTTGGTTAAGTGTGCCTTGAATTCTAAATAAATCACTGACTGTCACCAGCTATGTCCCCCCACACCATCACACCTCCTCCTCCAGGCTTCACGGTGGGAACCACACATGCGGAGATAATCCGATCACCTACTCTGCGTCTCACAAAGACACAGCGGTTGGAACCAAAAATCTCACAGTTGGACTCATCAGACCAAAAGGACAGATTTCCACCGGTCTAATGTCCATTGCTCATGTTTCTTGGCCCAAGCAAGTCTCTTCTTCTTATTGGTGTTCTTTAGTAGTGGTTTCTTTGCAGCATTTGAAAATGAAGGCTTGATTCATGCAGTCTCCTCTGAACAGTTGATGTTGAGATGTGTCAGTTACTTGAATTCCGTGAAGCATTTATTTGGGCTGGTAACTCTAATGAACTTATCTTCTGCAGCATAGGTAACACTGGGTCTTCCTTTCCTGTGGCGGTCCTCATGAGAGCCAGTTTCATCATAGCGCTTGATGGTTTTTACAACTGCACTTGAAGAAACTTTCAAAGTTCTTGAAATGTTCTGTATTGACTGTAAAGTAATGATGGACTGTTGTTTCTCTTTGCTTATTTGAGCTGTTCTTGCCATAATATGGACTTAGTATTTTAGCAAAAAGGTCCATCTTCTGTAAACCACCCCTACCTTGTCACAACACAACTGATTGGCTCAAACGCATTAAGAAGGAAATCAATTCCACAAATTAACTGTTAATTGAAATGCATTCCAGATGACTACCACATGAAGCTGGTTGAGAGAATGCCAAGAGTGTGCAAATCTGTCACCAATGCAAAGGGTGGCGACTTTGAAGGACCTCAAATATAAAATAAATTTTGATTTGTTTAACACTTTTTTTGGTTACTACATGATTCCATGTGTGTTATTTCATAGTTTTGATGACTTCATTATTATTCTACAATGTAGAAAATAGTAAAAATAAATTAAAAAAACCTTGAATGAGTAGGTGTGTCCAAACTTTTGATTGGTACCGTACTTTCATCTATTCTGGCACATAATTTCATATGGTTACTTACGTTCACATCTCAGAGTTACTGGAGTCCACCTCCCACTGACGCAGGTACTATAGTAAGTGCCTCTTCCTCTCATGTATCCCAAGGCACAACTGTACCTGACCCGGTGACCAGGACCAAAATCTGCCTGTGCTCTACAGCAGTCAGAAAGGTGTGCGTTGGAGAGGTACGGTGGCACTCCACATCTGCCTACAGGAAAGGGAGATAGATAGAAATCACATCTGTTATAAAACCAATGCATCATAACATGTATTATATATTGCAATGCTCAAAGTAACAGATCTTGGCTGGTGTTTGTGTTTACCATCAGGCTTGGGGCTTTCAATTATATCATTAAAGGGCAGACAAAGTGGGAGCTTGGGCTGCCATTGGCCATCTGGTCCACAGGTGAGCTGCTGGGCTCCAGTCAGGAGGAAGCCCTCGGAGCAGACCAAGGTCACTGAGTCTCTGACCCTGTACACTGAGACAGTCTCACTCAGCTTCACACTGTTGGCCACTGAAGGAGCAGGGCAGGTCACTTCTGCTGGAACCACTTGTGCTTCACCTCCCTCTAGAATGATGACATTTAAAATGCTATTGTGGTTTTGTTTAATTCATTCTTGCATCTATAATGACATAAAAAAAAGTGTGCCTCATCTTGGAGATAAGAGGAAAAATGACCTCGTACTTTGGTAAAAAGCACAACATTGAGACTAGGCATACAGTACATTCAATCCTTTGAAAACAAGAGATCCTTTACCTGGCACACATTGTGGAATCTTTTCCATCCATTCCCCAGATCTTGAACATTTTATGCGGGCAGCACCTTTTAGCAGGTTTCCTTTAAAGCAGGAAATGGTTACATCTGATCCAAATCTTCTTTGATTGATGGATGGCCTACCATTTGTTATGTTTAATATAGGGCACTTAATCTCTACATGAGTAAAAAAAAAAAAAAAAGAAAAAGAAGCAAGTTAAAACAAAATTACAACACATTTGACACAGAGTCTGTATAGCAGTTGTCTTAATCATGTCAGGATACTTACGTGTGCACCGTGGAAGAGAAGGAGTCCATTTTCCGTCAACCCCACATGTGACAGTGTTCGATCCATCCAAATAATAAATGTCCTTGCAGGAAAAGGACAAAGAATCTCCAGATCTATAAACTTGCTTCAACCCATTGATCAACATCTTCCTCTTTGCATTGGGGGCATTGCAAGTGATCTCTAGAAAAAAAGCAGAAAATAGCTCATAGAAGTTTGGTGTCTCTCTGTGGCAGATGGCCATGCCCTATCATTACAGAGCACTCCTAACAAATCATCACTGAAGAATGATAATTAGAGTTTCAAAAACTACAGAACAGACACAGCAATGTCTCCAAAGAGTGGGAGTTGGAATTACAGGAGCTAGGCACCGCCATAACAAATCAAGGCTCCAAAGCAATGAATATGGGCCAGACACCCCAAAAAAGTGAATAGATTTCAACTTTGGGCACCCTTAAGTGATGTTGGGCACCCCTACTGAGTCAATGTGTTATTCAAACCAGGATGGACCTCACCTCCGACAGAGGGCAGACAAAGTGGGAGCTCGGGCTGCCACTGGCCGTCTGGTCCACAGGTGAGCTGCTGGGCTCCAGTCAGAAGGAAGCCCTCGGAGCAGACCAAGGTCACTGAATCTCTGACCCTGTACACTGAGACAGTCTCACTCAGCTTCACACTGTTGGCCACTGAAGGAGCAGGGCAGGTCACTTCTGCTGGAACCACTTGTGCTTCACCTCCCTCTAGAATGATGACATTTAAAATGCTATTGTGGTTTTGTTTAATTCATTCTTGTATCTATAATGACAAACAAAATATGTGCCTCATCTTGGAGATTAAGAGGAAAAACAGATGCCTCCATCGAGACAACGACCTCATGCTTTGGTAAACAGCACAACAACATTATGGGTGCCTGTGATATGGGCGATTTTCACAAAATGTCATCCATAACAAATCAAACAACAAATCAGGTCCTTTGGAGTAAGGATTGTTGACATATATTTCACATTTTTATCTTAAAGCATAATTGATAAATAAATCCTTGAAGTTGGAACATTTGTGAGTTTTTGGCCTTACCCAGACCTCCTTTAAGATTCCATAATGTTTCATCTGTATATGCTAGAAATTGATGTCATAAGAAACTTTACTGTTCGCTCTGTAATATGAGTAGTAACTTCATTTCAATAATAATTTCCATGCATTCATTTGTTTTTTAAATATAAACATACATATTGAAGATATACAATTTTTGATTTGGCTACATTTGTTTCATATTGTTGAACATAATATACTCTACAGGCTTATCAAAGTTTCAGAGGGGGATCTCTGCTAGTTTGAAAGTTAAGGTCCATTTTATAGAGAGAAATTGGCATATTAAGCAATGTAACCAATTGAAGCCCTCATTTTACTTGTATCACTGCAAATCCTGTAAATTACCAGCAGAGGGCAACCATTTTGAATCCAATTTCACATTCACAATGTTGGTAATGATTACAAATTGGATCATAACCACTGAGGTATAATAAGAACTGATGTTCCGACCGTGTTTTCAAGGAAATCTACTCAAGTTCCAATTCATGAACCGTCTATATCCGAGTTACATCCGGTTTATACAGACCAACATCACATGCGCACCAGCACTTAGTGAGCACAGGCGACATCATCACATCATCCAAAAACATAGCAGACGTTGGATGAATATAAAATGTTAATATCTACATCTATGAGTGATGCAAATAATATACAAAATATTTAAAAATCTGCTTTAGTGAAAATTATTTGAATAATTAAATGGATTTTTTTGTGCACAAAGGTGATGACTAAAGTGTCTTATTAGGAATTTTCAAAGCTGACTTCTCTATGTGGCCGTCTGTAGAAACAGACTTTCTGGGCCAGGTGTCAGTTAAACTGCAGTACCGAAGCAAAACTGTAGGAGCAGTCGAAACCGTACTTCTAGACAAGAGCCCTGGCCCCTTGATCATAACATAAGTAGCAGAGATCACACTTTAAACTTCAATATGCCCATAGAGTATATTATGTTCAACAATATTAAGATATTCAAATCCTTCTGTTCACCTGATTTAGAATTCCTCACAATCAAATGTAGACCGCATTATCTTCCAAGAGAATTCTCTTCGATTATAATCACAGCCGTATATATCCCCCCCCAAGCAGACACATCGATGGCTCTGAACGAACTTTATTTAACTCTTTGCAAACTGGAAAACATTTATCCGGAGGCTGCATTCATTGTAGCTGGGGATTTTAACAAAGCCAATCTGAAAACAAGACTCCCTAAATTTGATCAGTATATCGATTGCGCAACCAGGGGTGGTAAAACCTTGGATCATTGTTACTCTAACTTCCGCGACGCATATAAGGCCCTGCCCCGCCCCCCTTTCGGAAAAGCTGACCACGACTCCATTTTGCTGATCCCTGCCTACAGGCAGAAATTAAAACAAGAGGCTCCCACGCTGAGGTCTGTCCAACGCTGGTCAGACCAAGCTGACTCTACACTCCAAGACTGCTTCCATCACGTGGACTGGGACATGTTTCGTATTGCGTCAGATGGGAATATTGACGAATACGCTGATTCGGTGTGCGAGTTCATTAGAACGTGCGTCGAAGATGTCGTTCCCATAGCAACGATAAAAACATTCCCTAACCAGAAACCGTGGATTGATGGCAGCATTCGCGTGAAACTGAAAGCGCGAACCACTGCTTTTAATCAGGGCAAGGTGTCTGGCAACATGACTGAATACAAACAGTGCAGCTATTCCCTCCGTAAGGCTATTAAACAAGCTAAGCTTCAGTACAGAGACAAAGTGGAATCTCAATTCAATGGCTCAGACACAAGAGGCATGTGGCAGGGTCTACAGTCAATCACGGACTACAAGAAGAAACCCAGCCCAGTCACGGACCAGGATGTCTTGCTCCCAGGCAGACTAAATAACTTTTTTGCCCGCTTTGAGGACAATACAGTGCCACTGACACGGCCTGCAACGGAAACATGCGGTCTCTCCTTCACTGCAGCCGAGGTGAGTAAGACATTTAAACGTGTTAACCCTCGCAAGGCTGCAGGCCCAGACGGCATCCCCAGCCGCGCCCTCAGAGCATGCGCAGACCAGCTGGCCGGTGTGTTTACGGACATATTCAATCAATCCCTATACCAGTTTGCTGTTCCCACATGCTTCAAGAGGGCCACCATTGTTCCTGTTCCCAAGAAAGCTAAGGTAACTGAGCTAAACGACTACCGCCCCGTAGCACTCACTTCCGTCATCATGAAGTGCTTTGAGAGACTAGTCAAGGACCATATCACCTCCACCCTACCTGACACCCTAGACCCACTCCAATTTGCTTACCGCCCAAATAGGTCCACAGACGATGCAATCTCAACCACACTGCCCTAACCCACCTGGACAAGAGGAATACCTATGTGAGAATGCTGTTCATCGACTACAGCTCGGCATTCAACACCATAGTACCCTCCAAGCTCGTCATCAAGCTTGAGACCCTGGGTCTCGACCCCGCCCTGTGCAACTGGGTACTGGACTTCCTGACGGGCCGCCCCCAGGTGGTGAGGGTAGGCAACAACATCTCCTCCCCGCTGATCCTCAACACGGGGGCCCCACAAGGGTGCGTTCTGAGCCCTCTCCTGTACTCCCTGTTCACCCACGACTGCGTGGCCACGCACGCCTCCAACTCAATCATCAAGTTTGCGGACGACACAACAGTGGTAGGCTTGATTACCAACAACGACGAGACGGCCTACAGGGAGGAGGTGAGGGCCCTCGGAGTGTGGTGTCAGGAAAATAACCTCACACTCAACGTCAACAAAACTAAGGAGATGATTGTGGACTTCAGGAAACAGCAGAGGGAACACCCCCCTATCCACATCGATGGAACAGTAGTGGAGAGGGTAGCTAGTTTTAAGTTCCTCGGCATACACATCACATACAAACTGAATTGGTCCACTCACACTGACAGCGTCGTGAAGAAGGCGCAGCAGCGCCTATTCAACCTCAGGAGGCTGAAGAAATTCGGCTTGTCACCAAAAACACACAAACTTCTACAGATGCACAATCGAGAGCATCCTGGCGGGCTGTATCACCGCCTGGTACGGCAACTGCTCCGCCCTCAACCGTAAGGCTCTCCAGAGGGTAGTGAGGACTGCACAACGCATCACCGGGGGCAAACTACCTGCCCTCCAGGACACCTACACCACCCGTTGTTACAGGAAGGCCATAAAGATCATCAAGGACATCAACCACCCGAACCACTGCCTGTTCACCCCGCTATCATCCAGAAGGCGAGGTCAGTACAGGTGCATCAAAGCTGGGACCGAGAGACTGAAAAACAGCTTCTATCTCAAGGCCATCAGACTGTTAAACAGCCACCACTAACATTGAGTGGCTGCTGCCAACACACTGTCATTGACACTGATCCAACTCCAGCCATTTTAATAATGGGAATTGATGGGAAATGATGTAAATATATCACTAGCCACTTTAAACAATGCTACCTTATATAATGTTACTTACCCTACATTATTCATCTCATATGCATATGTATATACTGTACTCTACATCATCGACTGCATCCTTATGTAACACATGTATCACTAGCCACTTTAACTATGCCACTTTGTTTACTTTGTCTACACACTCATCTCATATGTATATACTGTACTCGATACCATCTACTGTATGCTGCTCTGTACCATCACTCATTCATATATCCTTATGTACATGTTCCTTATCCCCTTACACTGTGTATAAGACAGTAGTTTTGGAATTGTTAGTTAGATTACTTGTTGGTTATCACTGCATTGTCGGAACTAGAGGCACAAGCATTTCGCTACACTCGCATTTAACATCTGCTAACCATGTGTATGTGACAAATAAAATTTGATTTGATTTGATTTATCCATATGACACCATTGTTTGCTTTGTAGCACCTACAGATAAAACCCTTGTGGAGTCTTAAAGCGGCAATAAGCAGTTGAAGCAATAACAAAGCAATTTTCCGCCCGTTTTGGTAAAAAGCTGAAGGGTGGGGCTGGAGAAATGGAAGCACTCTCAAATTCATGGACAGTGCTATGGATGCATGGACTGACCATCCAAGATATATAGTTTTAACCATGTAATAAGGCTACATTGTGTTTGTTTACAAACATTGGAGTAAAACAAGCGTATATTTTGGGTTCTGATGGGGCACTAGAGTTGAACTAAGCCTATGCGGCATTTAGAAGTTATATTCTATAAGAATCACTGGGTATATATAATTAATTTGTAAGTCAAAAAAATTTATGTAGCAGCAGATTTCCCCTTTAAATGAGACATGGGTTAGGCCAAAATGTCACAAATAGTCCAACTTCAATTGATTATTTGTCAATTATGCTTTAAGATACAAATGGCAAATATGTCAACAATCTTTCCTCCAAAGGAACCTTCAGTGGATTCACTTTTGTGATGAAAAAAATTGGGGGAAAAAATCATGGTCTTTTTTTGTTGTTCTAGTCTGGCGAGGAATCATCCTTACAGGACATGAGCTAGGCCATTATTACCCATGCTGTGGTAGCCTAAAGGAACATTTGTTTACATGATATTCTAATGCTTTTGTAACAATGGGACAATTATGGACTGAATGTCCAAGGCCAACATTTTCAAGTCTCAACAACAGGATCTTGGTGTGTCATGCCAACAATCAACTAGACAAGTACAGGGCATGCCAGTCTGGTATTTCATACAGCAGAACCTACTAAATTGATTAGGATGCATGTTATATGTCCTACTTAGAAAGGAACGGACCTGATTGCTGCATATTACTTTACGATTGATCATTGAATGGTGCATACCTTCACACGTGGGAATCTCTCCACTCCAGCCAGAGTCCTTACATATTCTGTATTCCATCCCCTTCAGGGTAAACCTGTGCAAATATCACAGAGATTAAGAAAAGGCTCAGGCTATAGGCCTATTTCATTACATTCAAGACACTTACCCCTCATTGCACACTGCATTTGCTTTGTCCCCGTAAAAAGACCCCATATATTGAAAGTATCCATTGAATAACTCCCCAGCAGATCCACAGTTCTTCTCTGAAGAGAGGATGGGACACATTAGAAAACAGCAGGGCAGTCAGGGAATGAATCCAGGGTGAGATACTGTGCCGAACTCAACATAAATAACCACAGGGAACTGTTTGTGCCAAACAGCGCTAAAACAGGCACACTGCAGTCCTCAAGGACTGAATTGAATATAAATGTTATTCCCAAATGTTCTCTTTGCAACCACCAGAGGGCCCCAGTAAATGTAAGTGTCAAATGACACAACAACCTCATCCCAGAGACAGTTATAACCATAATGATATGATGGTATGACATTCATTGAACCAGTGTTATGCACAACAACAACATATACTGATCTAAATGCTTAGCTGTAGGCATTTACTTACTTTCACACGTCATGGTTAACTGTGTCCATTTTCCAGCTTGACACTTGATAGAGCGAATGCCACTGTTCTGAGTGTAGCCCTCGGCGCATCTGTAGAGGACTTTTTCTACATGGCTGGATATACCCTTTTTCGGTTTCATGTCCTCGATTTGCGTGTGTGGATAGTACGGCGGCGCACCACATTTCGATGGAACTTGAGCTGTTTAGAAGCAAATGAGCCACATCAGCAACAGTGGCAATTCAAATCACTGCGTTTATCCGATGAATATGTAAACATGCTACAAATGACACTGTCGGTGTTAAAGTGGACAATGCAATGTTAATTTGATGAAAACAACAATCTTACCTGAGGCATGTAGGGCAAGTGATAAGAAGAACACGACATTATACACCAGATTCATCGTTTCATGTGCATTCGGATCTGTACGCTCACCCGTTTAAACGTTATTGAGTTTAATGAAATAGTATGTCGACTGGGTTATATTTTGTAGTTGGAGGGGAGGTAACGTAAAATGACGAGTAGCTTTGAAGGCCTACGTAGCTAGACTATTCAGATTTATTTACGTCAGGTAATCTGAGTTTTTCCATTGGTAATATTTAGACTCACTCCTATTTTGGAACCATGTATGATAAGTGGTTCAAGAAACACTCCAACATAGAAGTGGGTCAAAGTTTCCCACGGGACAAAAAAAATGGTATAAAATAAATATACTTTAAAGTGCTACTTAAGTATTTTTTGTGGTATCTATACATTACTATTTATATTTGACCACTTTTACGTTTACTCCACTACATTTCTAAAGAAAATAATGTAGTTTTACTCCATACATTTTCCCTGACAAACAAAAAGTACTCATTTACATTTTGAACGATTAGCAGGACAGGCAAATGGTGCAATTCAGTTATCAAGAGATCTGGTGGACTCTAAAACACAAATGCATCGTTTGTAAATTATGTCCTAAGTGTTGAAGTGTGCCCCTGGCTATCCGTAAAAAAATGGTGCTGTCTGGTTTGCTTAATTAATATAATGAATTTGAAATGACTTATACTTTTACTTTTGATACTTAAGTATATTTTAGCAATTACATTTACTTTTTATAGTCAAGTATTTTGAAAACCAAATACTTTTAGACTTTAACTCAAGTTGTATTTTACTGGGTGACTCACTTTCACTTGAGTCATTTTATTTGAAGGTATCTTTACTTTTACTCAACCATGACAAGTGTGAACTTTCTTCACCACTGGTCAAGAAACGGTTGAATCAACATTATTTCCAAGTCATTTCAACCACCAAAATCTACTTGATGATGTTGAATCAATGTGGAAAACTAATTGGATTTGCAAAAAGTCATCAACGTGAAAGACATTTTGTATTTTTTTTTCACCCTCACGTTTTACCTAAATCAAATGACATGGTGGATATTCTTTTTAATTTTTTTTAAAACTTCACATTGAATATAGAATTTACGTCAGACATATAATTTACGTCTGTTCTGAGTGGGTTGTATGTTTTACAACCCCATAACAGCATCTGCAGTAACCAAGTATTCCAGCCACTCTCTTCCTATGAACCAGTAGCTATTAAATAAAACAATTTTAGGGTAGGAATCTAGACTAAACTGGGCTGGGTCTTCTGTTCCAAGATCATCAGGAACAGTCGAAGGTGGAGGCGGCTGTGGAGCCATTATCCTGGCAGCGCTTGTGGAAGGGTGGGGCTCTGAACACCAAGCTTGCTCGAGTTTAGGAGCATCGTCGCTGTTGTCTTGGCGACAGCCTGTGGTTTAATGCTCCTGCTGCTCATCGCTCTCCTTTGTTTGGGTACTTTGGCGAAGCCAATCTTAGCCTATTTAGCTAGCTCGAACCAGATAATATGCCAAGGCTAATAACACTAATGATTTTTACAGCTACAGATGAAGTTGGAAGTTTACATACACTTAGGTTGGAGTCATTAAAACTTGTTTTTCAACCACTCCACAAATGTCTTGCTAACAAACTATAGTATTGGCAAGTCAGTTAGGTCATTTACCTTGTGCATGATGCAAGTAATGTTTCCAACAATTGTTTACAGACAGATTATTTAATTTATAATTCACTGTATCACAATTCCAGTGGGTCAGACATTTACATACACTAAGTTGACTGTGCCTTTAAACAGCTTGGACAATTCCAGAAAAGGATGTAATGGCTTTAGAAGCTTCTGATAGGCTAATTGACATCATTGAATCCATTGGAGGTGTACCCATGGATGTATTTCAAGGCCTACCTTCAAACTCAGTGCCTCTTGATTGACATCATGGGAAAATCAAAAGAAATCAGCCAAGTTGTGGACCTCCATAAGTCTGGTTCATCCGTGGGAGCAAATTCCAAATGCCTGAAGGTACCACGTTCATCTGTACAAACAATAGTATGCAAGTATAAACACCATGGGACCACGCAGCCATCATACCGCTCAGGAAGGAGTCGCGTTCTGTCTCCTAGAGATGAACATACTCTGGTGAGAAAAGCGTAAATCAATCCCAGAAAAACAGCAAAGGACCTTGTGAAGATGCTGGAGGAAACAGGTACAAAAGTATCTATATCCACAGTAAAACAAGTCCTATATCGACGTAACCTGAAAGGCTGCTCAGCAAGGAAGCCATTGCTCCAAAACCGCCATAAAAAAGCCAGACTACGGTTTGCAACTGCACATGGGGACAAAGATCATACTTTTTGGAGAAATGTAGAACTGTTTGGCCATAATGACCATCATTATGTTTGGAGGAAAAAGGGGGAGACTTGCAAGCCGAAGAACACCATCCAACTGTGAAGCACGTGGGTGACAGCATCGTGTTGTGGAGGAGCTGCAGAAGAGACTGGCGCACTTCACAAAATGGATGGCGTCACGAGGAAGGAAAATTATGTGGATATATTGAAGCAACATCTCAAGACATTAGTCAGGAAGTTAAAACTTGGTTGCAAATTGGTCTTCCAAATGGACAATACCCCAAGCATACTTCCAAAGTTGTGGCAAAATGGCTTAAGGACAACAAAGTCAATGTATTGGTGTGGCCATCACAAAGCCCTGACCTCAATCATAGAGAAGATTTGTGGGCAGAACTGAAAAAGTGTGTTTGAGCAAGGAGGACTACAAACCTGACTCAGTTACACCAGCTCTGTCAGGAGGAATGGGCCAAAATTCACCCAACTTATTGCTGGAACCTTGTGGAAGGCAACCCGAAATGTTTGAACCAACAATTTAAAGGAAATGCTACCAAATACTAATTGAGTGTATGTAAACTTCTGACCCACTGGGAATGTGATGAAAGAAATAAATGCTTAAATAAGTAATTCCTTCAACTATTATTTTCACATTCTTAAAATATAGTGGTGATTCTAACTGACCTAAGACAGGTAATTTTAACTACGATTAAATGTCAGGAATTGTGAAAAACTGAGTTTAAATATATTTGGCTAAGGTGTATGTAAACCTCCAACTTCAACTGTAGATAGCTATGAATGAAACAGCTTCAACTGTAAACTTGACCCTGCCCTTACAATTCAAAATCAAATATATTACAGCTCATGTTATTCACGTAACCTACCAGAGATGAGAAGTGATTCTTCCCACTCTTTATGGAAACCCAAAGGAGTCATACGACTCATACCTAACTGCCCAGTGACTTTCCATAGCCCCCTTAAAAACACAGCAGCACGCCCTGTCCATTGTGCGCAGGGGAGATACAGATTTGTTTTGCACCAACCTGTCACTCAGTTATTTGAACTTTTTTGCTATTTTTATATAGGGACATACAACTAAAACTGAGGGGGCTAAAGTTTGAACTGAGGGGGCTAAGCCTTCTGTAGCCCCCTCATGGAGCCATGCCCGTTTCAGCATTTGATCAGTACTTAACTCACAATTTCAGTGTCCATTTACTAACTACACTATCACTATTAAGAAAACACAACATTTTGTACTTTCACTATTCAAAAATGAGAATCAGAATTTTCCTCAATTACGCGACTCATGACATTGCAGAACACCTTCTCCACACCTTAAAGTGTTGTTGGTTTAGGACTTTAGATAAAGGGTAGCTCCTGTACAATTAAGTATTTTACAGTCTTGTGGAAGATTCCTACACTGATACACAAACAACAACAAGGGTGTGAAAGGGGTGGGTATAGCATGACAACTATGTTACAGTGCACCACAAAACAGCTACTTTAATGTCAGCCTTTAGTGGTTCTCTTCACTGGCCGTACCTATTCAAATGAGAATCAGTAATACATTATATCAAAGCATTGTTAGAAACCCCTAGCTGACTGAACCAATTAAATATTTCTAAGAATGACTTTGTTTACTGTACAAGGGCACTTAAAATATATCTATATTTATTTATTTAACCTTTATTTAAATAGGCAAGTCAGTAAAGAACAAATTCTTATTTACAATGACGGCCTACCAAAAGGCAAAATGCCTCCTGCGGGGGCAGGGGCTGGAATTAGAGATTAAAAAACAAATATAGGACAAAATACACATCAAAACAAGAGAGAGACCAAAACGCTACATAAAGAGAGACCTAAGACAACATAGCATGGTAGCAACACAACATGACAACATGGTAGCAAAACAACATGGCAGCAGCACAACATGGTAAAAACAGATAACAGTGCAAAGGGCAAGAAGGTAGAGACAATGCATCACTCGAAGCAGCCACAAATGTCAGTAAAAGTGTTTCCTGATTGAGTCTTCGAATGAAGAGATTTGAGTGTTTTCTACAGCTCGTTCCAGTCACTAGCTGCAGCGAACTGAAAAGAATATCGACCCAGGGATGTGTGTGCTTTTGGGACCTTTAACAGAATGTGACTGGCAGAACAGGTGGAGAATGAGGGCTGCAGTAGGTATCTCAGATTGAGATCTAAGAGGGTTTTATAAATAAGCATCAACCAGTATACTACATAGTAGTATAGAGTGCAGTGATCTGTCCTACAAGGAGCATTGGTGGCAAGTCTGATGGCCAAACGGTTAAGCACATCTAGCCATTCAAGAGCACCCTTACCTGCCAATCCATAAATTACTTCTCCATAGGCTAGCATGGGTAGGATGGTCATCTGAATCAGGGTTAGTTTGGCAGCTGGGGTGAAAGAGGAGCGATTACAATAGACAAAACATAGATTTAACCTTAGCCTGCAGCTGTGATATGTGCTGAGAGAAGGACAGTGTACCATTTAGCCATACTCCCACGTACTTGTATGAGGTGACTACCTCAAGCTCTAAACCTTCATAGGTAGTAATCACACCGGTGGGGAGAGGGGCATTCTTCTTACCAAACCACATGATCTTTGTTTTGGAAGTGTTCAGAACAAGGTAAAGGGCAGAGAACGCTTATTGGACACTAAGAAAGCTTTGTGTTTGAGTGTTTAACACTAAATCTGGGGAGGGTTCAGTTGACTATAAGACTATCATCTGCATATAAATGGATGAGAGAGCTTCATACTGCTTGAGCCATGTTGTTGAGAAGTGTGTGGGGCCTAGGATCAAGCCTTGGGGTACTCCCTTAGTGACAGGCAGTGGCTGAGATAAGATGTTCTGACTTTATACTAGGGCTAAATCAATAATTAGAGGTAATTACTTCCCTCAATAACGATATAAAAACGTTTAGATTCATTTTTGATACCACAAACCTTTTTCAACATCTGAAGCAAAATCACTCTTTGGAACATGCAGGAAGTTTGAGTTTGCGCCACAGTATTGATTAATGCCCCTCAAGCACCAGCCAATCTAGTGATGTTTGCCCGAAGCAGTCAACACTGACAGCATTTATGCCCTACAAGCAAACATCAAAAAGACAATCACAAATGCTATTATGCATTGCTAAGGACCAATTAGCACAGTCGAAAAGGAAGGTTTCAAGAGGCTTATCAAGTTAATTGACCCCCAGGTACGTGCTCCCTGGCGGAAAACAATTTTCATTCAAGTATAATTGTGTGTAGCTCACACAATAATAAAAAAAATGTTACCTTTATTTAACTAGGCAAGTCAGTTTTACTTCTTATTTACAATGACTATCGGGGAACAGTGGGTTAACTGCCTTGTCCAGGCCAGAACGACAGAGTTTTACCTTGTCAGCTCGGGGATTCAATCTAGCAACCTTTCGGTTACTGGCCCAATGCCCTAACCACGGTTTGTTAAGGCATTCTTGAGTTTGAAGCAGACATGCACCTTTTAAACATTATTGGATTAATATCGTGATAATTATCGTTACCAAATGAAAAAAAATATAGATATCGTGATAATTTATTTGCCATATCGCCCAGCCCTACTTTATACACTGCACTCTTAGGTAGTTAGCAAACCACGCCAAAGACCCCTCAGAGACACCAATACTCCTTAGACGGCCCACAGGAACGGAATGGTCTACCGTATCAAAAGCTTTGGCCAAGTCAATAAAAATAGCAACACAACATTGTTTGGAATCAAGAGCAATGGTGACATTATTGAGGACCTTTAAGGTTGCAGTGACACATCCATAACCTGAGCAGAAACCAGATTGCATACCAGAGAGAATACTATAGACGTCAAGTAAGCCAGTCAGTTGATCATTGAATTGTTTTTCAAACACTTTTGATAAACAGGGCAAAATATAAATAGGCCTCTAACAGTTAGGATCAGCTTGATCTACCCCTTTAAACAAAGGATCCACATGATCAACATTAAGGGACATGGGCAGCTGTGAGGAGGGTTTATTCTCCAGGTCTTTAAACATTTTCCAGAACTTCTTGGGGTTAGACCCACAGAGAGAGAACTGCTCCTTAAAGTAACTTTAGCCTTCCAGATAGCCTGAGTACACTTATTTCTAATTGGCCTGAATGAGAGTGTCAGCCTGAGTATGCGTGTGTCAAGCAATTTGCCAAATGGAATTATTGAAGTGGAGTAACTCTGCCAGATCTCATTTTCTTTATGGGTGCGTATTTGTTAACGATACCAATGAAAATATCAAAAAAGAAGGTCCATGCATCTTCGACAGAGGGGATCAAGCGGATTCTACAGTCGTAGCCAAAAGTTTTGAGAATGACACAAATATTAATTTCCAAAGTTTGCTGCTTCAGTGTCTTTAGATATTTTTGTCAGATGTTACTATGGAATACTGAAGTATAATTACAAGCATTTCATAAGTGTCAAAGGCTTTTATTGACAATTACATTAAGTTGATGCAGAGTCAATAGAGTCAAGACCTCTGCAATCCGCCCTGGCATACTGTCAATTAACTTCTGGGCCACATCCTGACTGATGGCAGCCCATTCTTGCACAATCAATGCTTGGAGTTTGTCAGAATTTGTGGGTTTTTGTTTGTCCACTCGCCTCTTGAGGATTGACCACAAGTTCTCAATAGGATTAAGGTATGGGGAGTTTCCTGGCCATGGACCAAAAATATCAATGTTTTGTTCCCCGATCCACTTAGTTATCGCTTTTGCCTCATGGCAAGGTGCTCCATCATGCTGAAAAAGGCATTGTTCATCACCAAACTGTTCCTGGATGGTTGGGAGAAGTTGCTCTCGGAGGATTTGTTGGTACAATTCTTTATTCATGGCTGTGTTCTTAGGCAACATTGTGAGTGAGCCCACTCCCTTGACTGAGAAGCAACCCCACACATGAATTGTCTCAGAATGCTTTACTGTTGGCATGACACAGGACTGATGGTAGCGCTCACCTTGTCTTCTCCGGACAAGCTTTTCCTTGCCTGTGATGCCCTTTTTGTGATAAGCAATGATGACGGCACGTGTTTCCTTGCAGGTAGCCATGGTTGACAGAGGAAGAACAATGATTCCAAGCACCACCCTCCTTTTGAAGCTTCCAGTCTGTTATCTCCAGCCTTGTCCTCGTCAACACTCACACCCGTGTTAATGAGAGAATCACTGACATGATGTCAGCTGGTCCTTTTGTGGCAGGGCTGAAATTCAGTGGAAATGTTTTTTGGGGGATTCAGTTCAATTGCATGGCAAAGAGGGACTTTGCAATTAATTGCAATTTATCTGATCACTCTTCATAACATTCTGGAGTATATGCAAATTGCCATCATACAAACTGAGGCAGCAGACTTTGTGAAAATTAATATTTGTGTCATTCTCAAAACTTTTGGCCATGAATATATACCGATTTATAGAGGCCAGGTCATGAAGAAGGGCTTGCTCATTATAATTTTTTAGCAAGCGTATATGCAAATCAAGACAGGTCGTTTCACTGAGCAGCCATTACGAACACATGCTCTAAAACACTGATCACTTAGATCAAACACAGAAAACACCAGACTGTTACCTATGAGGATTTTTGGATGGATAACATCAAGGAGAGTAAAATTTTCTAGGTGTTTGGAGTCATATCTTGTAGGATTGGTAATAATCTGAGAAAGATTTAGGGAGACTCATTGCTTTAGGACTTGGTCAGGTGGTTTAATCATGTCCCAGTTTAGCTCACCTAGCAAGACAAATTCAGACTTGGTGTAAGGGGCCAGGAGAGAGCTTCGGGTTTGTAGGATACAGTCCGGTGCTGATGGTGGCCGATAACACCCAGCAACAGTCAACAATGAGTTATTTGAAAGTTTAATGCATAAAACCAGCAAATCAAATTGTTTTGGGACAGACTTGGTGGAGACAACCGAGCATTGAAGGTGTTCCTTGGTAAAGATTGCCACTCCACCACCTTTGGAAGATCGGTCTTGCCGAAAAAGATTATAACCAGATATGTTATCAGTGTTCAAAACACTTTCTTAACCACGTCTCAGTAATGATCAACACATATAGATTGGAGCTGTGAACCCACTCTTTCAATTGATCCATTTTAGGTAATACGCTTCTATTGTTAACGTGCAGAAAACCCAGGCTTTTACAAGAGCAGAAATCAGTGACGCAAATGTCAGAGCACAAAACAGAACTGGGGCTAGCAACAGTTGATGGGCCAGATTGTACATTATATGCACATTTCCAGATATAATCAGCAGTAAAACAATCAGGGCACGGCATAGGACACGGGGAGCTCTGCAGTGTTGATTTATAACATTTGAGTGTGCATTAAATGGCAACAATATCATATTGTACAGCAATCTCATCAACCAGCAAGAGGTGGTTAGAATAGGATGGGAGGCCAAGAGTCGTGTAACCAATAGAGTCAGAGTCCCGAGTGTAGGAACAAAGAATGCAGGAGTCAAGAGGCAAATAGCATAAAGCACAAGAGAAAAATATAACGACTTGGGGCTAGCCATTGTAAGTTCAGAGTCATTCTCCCCAACAGTGTGTGTGTGCTGGAGGCGAGCAAAAGCGTGGGAGAGAGAGGTGGGGATATCTGCACCAAACAGGGAGAGACAGGCCAGGGCAGACGGTAAACAGTAGGTGTCATACCCACCCCATTGACCCAACCCATTTCCCCTATGACAGGCCAGTCCGGGAAAAAAGTTTATGGTTGCAATCAGTTAAAAGGTCCCAAGCCCCGCCACCTGTCCTTTACGTCTTTGACAGGCGCTACTTATATTAGTCCTAGATGTGTCACAGGTCATAACCTAGGTTTAATATAAGAAGGTTGAGTGATTTATTGGACATACAGTGCTTTCGGAAAGTATTCAGACCCCTTCCCTTTTTCCAAATGGTTAAATTACAGCCTTATTCTAAAATTTACTAGATTCTTTTTTTTTTTACTCATCAATCCACACACAATACACCTTAATGACAAAGCATAAAAATGGGGTCTGAATACTTTCCAAAGGGGAAGTATCCCTCAGAATATTGCCCTATATCCAGGGTTCTGCCACAGGCTTGTCCTGGCTTTAGATAAGACAGGAAGAATTGCTGTAAACATCGAAACAGATAGGTACCGCCCAATGGAGCTCACTAAATCTGCCCATGCCCACACTGTGTACCAGAGGACAAAGTCAAGTCTAACTGCCATGAGCAAGACATTCTGAAAGATACATTCATTTATTGAATCGTTTACACTCATGACTAATATTCCAGTGATTTAAATCATTTTACAGCATAGTGCTTGTATACAGATCAGTATACTGTAGTCTTACAGGCTACGGTCTTCTGCCTATTTATATAATAACATAGCCTTGCAAGAGCTACAAAAGTAATGCTACTAAACACAGTCACAGAGGCACTTTAGAGCAGCAGCACATTTAACATATATAATTATAGCAGTAATTAACAATAAGATACACATAGCTGGGCAAGATCAGTGAAGTTTAAGTATGAACGTACCTACCTACTTCTTTCCTTATGCTGTGCTTTTGTGCTTTTCCAGAATTCAAAATCATGCAGATAACGTTAGGAAAAGTAAAAACACAATGTCCTTTTAACAAATTGAAGAATAAATGCTGGCATTAACTGGAACTACAGTAGTAGTTGCCATTTTAGCTGAAGACGTGTAATGGATGCATATATAATGCAAATAAATTGGTATTTCATAACATGACGAAAAATATGTAACCTAATTGCAGAGTAAAATGTGAACTATACACACACAGAAATGTAACCTGTGACAGTAACATGTGACTAACCAATAACATGAATCCCTGAGCTGAAATGTTAAATCCTGTATGGTGGTCTTTCAGCCTAACGGAGGAATAACAAAGTTGGTCACAAGGCTGTTCAAAAACGATGATATTCAACTATCCAATTTAAGAGGTACATATATTATTCATAAGAGCTTAAGTAATTGTACATTATAGACAAAGGATAAGACAGTGTTTGTAGTAAGTGCTTTGTTTTTTATAAAATGTTCAGTGTTACCATGTGGCAACCCTTTCCATAAGGGACTTAGTAGATTTATACAATTTATTTTACACTAAGACAAATTTCCTCAAAGATATCCTCTATTTAAACATCCCAAAGTTCTGTTTCGAGTAAATTCAACTTTGAATGTTGATAAGTGTGTGTGCAAGCAAGGTCATGTTTTTCTCAAATCATCTCGCTCTTCACCCTCACACAACCACAATATCTATCTAACAGATGTCAACAGAAACTAAACAGCTGTAGAAAAAAATTCTGGCCACTACAACAACCACACGCTGTGACCATTTGTGGCCGAGGTGTTGTGCTTGAACCACTGCTTGACAATCAAACTGGTAAGGCTGGCATGGTATGTAGCAGGCCTGAGCATTAGGTGATGACTCCTCCTGGAGTGGAGGGACTACAGTAGGTACATACAGAGGGCACCTGTGTTGAAATACTATTTGAAATCATGTCAAATACTTCAGCTGTGCTTGCATGTTGAAATGAAATTAATAGAAAAGCCCCCAAAGTGCAAACACTGCCCATCTGGCACTCCTGGCAGGCTAAAGCAAACATTCAAGCTATGTACAAACATTTAAAATAGTATTTGAACCCAGGTCTGATGGCAGAGAGGATGTTGGGGAGTGGAGACCCCAGTCTCTGTCCTCTTCAACTGCGAACAGCATCTTCTGAGTCCCCTGGGCTGAAGCAGTTGAGAGACTCCTTTAGGAGGCAGAAGGAGCGAGAGACAGTGTTATCTCACATGCTAAGCGGCGTCATCATACAATTTGTTTTGACTGGTCTCTGCTACACGGGCTCAGAAAGAGAAGGGTAAGGTCAATCACAAGACACAACTTGCTGTTTTTTTAGGGATGCACGACACTGATGCCGATAACCAATATTTTAAAAATTTTGCGTCCTTTTAAGCATTCTAGTACAGTTAAATAGTTAACACACACACACGGATGCAGCGGTCTCATGCACTGGTTTGAATCCAGGTCGTATCACATCCGGCCGTGATTGGGAGTCCCATAGGGCGGCTCACAGTTGGCCCAGCATCGTCTGGGTTTGGCTGTCATTGTAAATAAGTTTGTTCTTATCCAACTTACCTAGTTAAATAAAGGTTACACACACACACCACATTGACCAAAAAGTTATTTTGTTGGCATTTACGTATGTCCCCATTACCAATAAAACATAATCAAAACCTATTTCTTTCACTTACTTGCTGTGCTGTTCCGTTGTTCATTTGTTCAGTCGTTTCATTCTCAACCAGGATTTCATCATACATGTCAAGCAGTGTTTCTGTTCTGTCTATCCGTGGCCTCTCTTCCTCGGTGCGCAGTCACTGTCCATTTC
Source organism: Oncorhynchus gorbuscha (assembly GCF_021184085.1). Taxonomy (NCBI): domain Eukaryota; kingdom Metazoa; phylum Chordata; class Actinopteri; order Salmoniformes; family Salmonidae; genus Oncorhynchus; species Oncorhynchus gorbuscha. The sequence continues at coordinate 30,949,443 of NC_060182.1, read as the reverse complement.
AATCCTGTCCAGCTGTGTATGTAACATTTCACATAAACCCTGTTTATTGTCTGCATCGAAGTAGCGGTCCTTGTACCTAGCATCGAGCATGGTGGCGACACAGTAAAGAGGCTCCGATAGTATATCACCGAATTGCTTGTTTAACCCCACGGTCTATGTCGGCAGTTTTGTTGAGTAGGCGTTTCAATGCCATGACAGAGGGTATCACGTCTGCTGCAGACACAGTTGATTGGCTTATTTCTCCAGTCAGGTGTTCGAATAGCGCTAGGAGTGTGTTCATGTTTCCAAGTTTCAAAACATGTTCTCAAATGCCATTGAAATGGCACCAGCGGTATGAGAACCAGCACATTCTTGAGCATGCAATCCGGCTTTCCTCAGTACAAAATCCTCGTCGACCCACTGTGCTGTCAGACTCAGCATGCTCAAAGAGCTGACATCGCTGGTCCAAATGTCGGTCGTGACGCCCATAGCAAGTAGCATAATGAATTCCATTATCTTGGAGTTAATGGATTTCACCTTTTGAGTTGTCTCTCTGAAATGTTCTTACTCTTTCAAATTACTGCTCAACTTGAACTTGTTTAGTTGTTGGCTCAGTATTTTTCTGCTTTTGTTCTGTGTAGCGCTGTATTTTTCGTGGTGTCATTACGTCATCTACCTACGGTTATATAGGTATGCACGTCATCTACCTACGTTATATAGGTATGCACGTCATCTACCTACGTTTATATAGGTATGCACGTCATCTACCTACGTTATATAGGTATGCACGTCATCTACCTACGTTTATATAGGTATGCACGTCATCTACCTACGTTATATAGGTATGCACGTCAGCTTTGATATCAGTTTTGCACATCGGTGTTAAACTAGACATCGGGCTGATGCCAATGTTGGCATTTTTAACTAATATAGTACTATTCTGATATGCTCATCGATATATAGTGCATCCCTAGTTTTAAAAATATGTTTACTGTAGTTTAAGGACATCAGTAACATCATAAAAACACGTGAAGAGAGACCTCATTCATGCAGAAAGACAACTAACTTGGCTTCGTGTCAACTCTGCTCCCTCAGGGTCCTCGAAGGACTGCATGCTGGGTATAAAGGGGGCCAGGGGCCGTCGAGATTGAGGTGGGTTGCCGGCGCTGTAGAGGCGCGGTCGCTTCACCTGGTCGTGACTGGACAGCGGGGTGAAACTGTTCCTCCGGAGGAATGTGGTGGGAACGACGTCATTACGGACTTTATCCTGGTGAGAGAGGTTGAAGCATCAGAAGTTTCACTGTGTGTGTGCGCGTGTGTCTTGCATGCTACACATCTTGTGAAAACATTACAGCTGAAACAAACAACAGAATATTGAAGAGGTGTTGCGGTTCCTTTGCCAGACATGTTAGCAGGGTTACGCTCAGTAAAAGGCAGTGTGGCCACTGGTCATGTTTTTGAGTGCAACGCCCACACCACATGGAACATCTGGTAAACACACTGTACCGGGGACAGCACTGAGACAGTGTGGCCTGTTGATTCCAGAACTACATACTGTACTGTATAAGCAGAGCAGATCTCCAAATTAGGAGAAATTCCATAAAATAGGCCCTTTATATGGTTGAGGGTGGAAACTGTACTCTGGTCTTTTTGTGTGTGCAATTTCTCACACTATTTTGCAAATAACTGCATATTCTGAGGATTGTCTCACTACTATCTAGAACTCTTCAAACTACAACTTCCCAGATCAGCCAGTTTGTTATGACTCAGTTGGTCTGTTTTTCGTTGTTGCAATTTCTCACACTATTTTATATAACTGCATATTCTGAGGATTGACTCACTACTACCAAGAACTCTTCAAACGGCAACTTCCCTGATCAGCCAGTTTGTTATTACTCGACTATTTATTGTAGTTAATCATCCATCTGACTCTTGGGAGAAAGTTGTTGGATCAGTGGTCAGAACTGGCCACACCTGTTAAAAGAGGGATACAGTATACGAACCAATGAAATTAAGTAGAACAGTAGATTGAACAGAGATTTGTCAAGGAGAAAAACTCACTAATGGCCTGTCCCGGTGAGTGTTCACAGCCTCCACTTTGAGGTCAAACATGTCCACTTTACAACCTGGCCGAGAAAAAAATAACAGTCCATGTTAACCTGAGAGAGAGGAATGAGAGAGAAAGGTGTGTCTGAGACTGACACAGGGTAGTGTTGGATGAGATATCCTACCATAAGCCACAGGGGTGAGCTTTAGAACTGTGTGGAGGGGACACTTCAAGTAGGGCAGGTCATCTGTGTCAACAGAAACAAAGACACAATGACTTTATTTAGAACATTGTGAGATCGACATGGCATCTCAAAAGGACTCAACCTCATGCCGTTAATGACACGTGATAGAGTTAACAATACATACATATATTTTTAGGGATTATATTTAGATTAGCCAATATAATTAGTCAATAGACTTCATCACTTCTCTTTCCTGACATCTGGCAGTGACAGTCAGAGGTGCCCACTGCACAGTCACAGTGTGGGTGGCTTTACTAGCCTTTAAAATGCCCCTTAAGGCACAAACTATTTTCGCAACTGAATTGGCAGACCTTAAGAGGGCCATGTGACGTTCTTTTTAACCTCAACATCTATTTCTGTCCTTCATCCAGGATGAACATGAGCAAAGGCATATTTTTCACTCAAATCAAACAGAGGTCAAGATGTGTGTGTTTGTGTACTTGTATCCTGCCTAAAGTAATTTAGTTTCCTAACGAGGTGCTGTGTGCATCTGTGAATGTGCTTGTCTGTATATAGAGAAAGTATTCAGACCCCTAGACTTTTTCCACAATTTGTTACGTTACAGCCTTATTCTAAAATTGATTAAATTGTTTTACTCCCTCATGAATCTACACATCTAGACATTTTTAGAAAGAAATATCACATTTACATAAGTATTCAGACCCTTTACTCAGTACTTTACTTTGTTGAAGCAACTTTGGCAGAGATTACAGCCTCAAGTCTTCTTGGGTATGACACTACAAGCTTGGCACACCTGTATTTGGGGAGTTTCTCCCATTCTTCTCTGCAGATCTTCTCAAGCTCCGTCAGGTTGGATGGGGAGTATCGTTGTACAGCTGTTTTCAGGTCTCTCCAGAGATGTTAGATCGGTTTCAAGTCCTGGCTCTGGCTGGGCCACTCAAGGACATTCAGAGACTTGTCCCGAAGCCACTCCTGCGTTGTCTTGGCTGTCTGCTTAGGGTCGTTGTCCTGTTGGAATGTGAACCTTCGCCCCAGTCTAATGTCCTGAGCAGGTTTTCATCAAGGATCTCTCTCCTGACTAGTCTTGCAGTCCCCACAGCATGATGCTGCCACCACGATGTGCCAGGTGTCCTCCAGATGTGACGCTTGGTATTCAAGCCAAAAATGTTAATCTTGGTTTCATCAGACCAGAGAATCTTGTTTCTCTGGGGGGGGGGGTGCGTCACCTGGGTGGGTTGATTCACTGTTGTGGTCGGCCTGTCTGGGTTTCCCCCCCCCCCCCTTGGGTTGTACCGTGTCGGAGATCTTTGTGGGCTATACTCGGCCTTGTCTCAGGATGGTAAGTTGGTGGTTGAAGATTTCCCTCTAGTGGTGTGGGGGCTGTGCTTTGGCAGAGTGGGTGGGGTTATATCCTTCCTGTTTGGCCCTGTCCGGGGGGTGTCCTCGGATGGGGCCACAGTGTCTCCTGACCCCTCCTGTCTCAGCCTCCAGTATTTATGCTGCAGTAGTTTATGTGTCGGGGGGCTAGGGTCAGTTTGTTTATCTGGAGTACTTCTCCTGTCCTATTCGGTGTCCTGTGTAAATCTAAGTGTGCGTTCTCTAATTCTCTCCTTCTCTCTTTCTTTCTCTCTCTCGGAGGACCTGAGCCCTAGAACCATGCCCCAGGACTACCTGACATGATGACTCCTTGCTGTCCCCAGTCCACCTGGCCATGCTGCTGCTCCAGTTTCAACTGGCCTGGGCCCTAGGACCATATCCCAGGACTACCTGACATGAGGACTCCTTGCTGTCCCCAGTCCACCTGGCCATGCTCCTGCTCCAGTTTCAACTGTTCTGCCTTACTATTATTCAACCATGCTGGTCATTTATGAACATTTGAACATCTTGGCCACGTTCTGTTATAATCTCCACCCGGCACAGCCGGAAGAGGACTGGCCACCCCACATATGCTCTCTCTAATTCTCTCTTTCTTTCTCTCTCTCGGAGGACCTGAGCCCTAGGACCGTGCCCCAGGACTACCTGACATGATGGCTCCTTGCTGTCCCCAGTCCACCTGACTGTGCTGCTGCTCCAGTTTCAACTGTTCTGCCTTATTATTATTTGACCATGCTGGTCATTTATGAACATTTGAACATCTTGGTCATGTTCTGTTATAATCTCTACCCGGCACAGCCAGAAGAGGACTGGCCACCCCACATAGCCCGGTTCCTCTCTAGGTTTCTTCCTAGGTTTTGGCCTTTCTAGGGAGTTTTTCCTAGCCACCGTGCTTTTACACCTGCATTGTTTGCTGTTTGGGGTTTTAGGCTGGGTTTCTGTACAGCACTTTGAGATATCAGCTGACGTACGAAGGGCTATATAAATAAATTTGATTTGATTTGATTTTGATTTGATTCTCATGGTCTGAGAGTCTTTTGGTGCCTTTTGGCAAACTCCAAGCGGGCTGTCATGTACCTTTTACTGAAGAGTGGCTTCCCTCTGGCCACTCTACCACAAAGGCCTGATTGGTAGAGTGCTGCAGAGATGGTCGTCCTTCTGGAAGGTTCTCCCATCTCCACAAAGGAACTCTAGAGCTCTGTCAGAGTGACCATCGGGTTCTTGGTCACCTCCCTGACCAAGGCCTTTCCCACTGTCAACTGTGGGACCTTAAATAGACAGGTGTGTGCCTTTCCAAATCATGTCCAATCAATTGAATTTACCACAGGTGGACTCAAATCAAGTTGTAGAAATATCAAGGATGATCAATGGAAACAGGATGCATCTGAGCTCAATTTCGAGTCTCATAGCAAAGGGTCTGAATACTTATGTAAGTAAGGTATTTCTGTTTTTAATTTTTAATAAATTAGCAACATTATTATGGGGTATTGTGTATAGATTGCTGAGGAAAAGTTATTATTTAACCAACTTTAGAATAAGGCTGTAATGTAACAAAATGTGGAAAAAGTCAAGGGGCTGAATACTTTCCAAAGGCACTAAGTGAGTTTGTGTGTTTGTACCGGCACTCTTATCCAGGAAGTAAGCGAGCAGGCAGCGCATGACAGCCTGGTGACAGATGACCAGCACGTTGCCTTGTCTTTCCAGCTCCATGATTACCGGCTCTAACCTCTGCACCAGGTCCTGGTAGGACTACGGAGAGAGGAGAGGGACAAACTGAGCTTCAGATGAATGGGACAGATCTCTGTAGAGAGATAAAGAGTAACTGTACCTCTCCTCCTGGGTAGCGGTAGTGGTACTTGTCCTGATCTCTTAAGGCAAACTCCGCAGGGAAGGTTTCCTCAATCATCTCATAGGTCATCTCCTCACACACACCCTGAGAATCATAAATGTTTTTTTTTATAGACAATCATTATTAAATTTAACCCCTACCATGTTGTCTGTGGGTCACTATTGAACCATGGTGCTGTGGTACTAACGGCATCGATCTCGTTGAGTATCTTCCACTGCTCGTAGGGCACCCCGAGCTCTTCAGCAGTCTGGATAGTCCGTCCCAGCTGGCTGGTCCACACCTTGAGGTCTGTCAGACCATGCTGCTCCACAAAACCCTTCAGCGCTCCAGCAAACTAAGAGGATTAGAATAGGCATAGTAGGTTTATTTGTATACAGAATGTAAGAAAGACGGTGTCATACAGTGATTGTGTGTGCAAGATTAATATATATAGAACACAGAGCAACATAGCATGAAGCGGCGCAGTAGTTTCTGTACTTTACTAAAGGAGAAGTCGAGGTATACCTTTTTCCCTTGAACAGACAGCATTCCATCGCCCCCGATGCGTCCCTCCACGTTGTGTTCGCTCTCTCCGTGCCGACACAGGTAGATAGAGTGAGAGTGCACGTGGATGTTCATCAGGTAGTACACGATCTTGCTCTGGATGTAGTCCTGCACCTTGTTTACCAGGAAGCTCCGGCCCACGTTGATGACCTGGATGAAGGACAGGTCCCTAGGGGTCAGAGGTTAGAATAGAGGTCAAGATGGAATTTATCAGTGACCTGATAGTGTCTTGATCCTATACAGACTCATTGCTAAAGACGCTAATAATGAACATCATGAAGATCTACTCATTAGCTAAATTAATTCTCAGTGCAATAGTTTTGAGAAATCAAAGAAATTGACAAGAACTTCTAATAATAAAATAACACTTTTAATAGCTATTCAGCCCCGGCTTTCTGTAGGCATTAAATGGCCCGAACTGTTGAAAACAAAAACTTTCACAAGGCCCTGGCTGGGTCAGTAAGAGAGGAAGCATCTGTTCCTCTTCTCTAACTAGGACAATGTCCAGAGGAATTTGCTGATACGACTTGGAGGCCCAGGTTTTAGGAGAGCTCAGGCTTGAAATAAGATTGTAATTTGTACATTTCTTGAAGATAAACAGTGTAAAATCAGTGTGTTGTTTTATAAGGCTTATCATATGAGGGACTACATCTAATAATACTATAGTGAATTAGGAATAATGACCAACGAACCAAAAACATTTTCTGTCAGTAGATTTAGAATTGGAAATCAGACCAATGATGTTATGATGAGGAGTCAACATGGTGACAAAGCAGGCTATAATCTGAAAAAATAACTTTGTCAATCTTGTGTGTTGTCTCCAACTACTGGAGAAACTATGGAACTCTTGATGAAGGTTTGTAAATACAAATGGTATCAATTAAAGCTACATTGTGGAACTTTTTATGTACTGGTGTTTTTGGAGACCCCTCTTGCAAGAATGAAAAAAAAAGTCAAGAGTTCAACACAATTCCATAGAAACCCCGCTCTCATCGGTAGTCGCTAGAATGACATCCTCTCCATAACAGAGTATAGTCCGATTTCTCCCTGCTCTGTTGACAAGTATTTTTCTCAGCGCATATGAGTCATAAAGGCCTAGCGCATTAATTTGGTAGAAACACTACATTTTTCCAAAAATGACTTTTTAATATATTAATTTTTTATGGGTGATTTATCACAGGGTGTTGCAGCACCTTCAACACCCCTAATTCCTGCAGTTATGGGTACATTGTAAAAATGTTATAGCTAACATGAATGTCTCAGCGATCAAATATTTTCCCAGGCAATCTGAAGATAGCTAACTTGGTAAAGACTTCTGAGTACTATGTACAGTATCAGTCAAAAGGTCGGACACACCTACTCATTCAAGGGTTTTTCTTTATTTTGACTGTTTTCTACACTGTAGAATAATAGTGAAGACATCAAAACTATGAAATAACACATATGGAATCATGTAGTAACCAAAAAAGTGTTTGTTAAAAAATGTATTTTTTATTTGAGATTCAAAGTAGTCGCCCTTTGCCTTGACAGCTTTGGCATTCTTTTGACTGGTACTGTACGTTTTCACTTTTTTGACTATGTAACACTAATGCTTAAAATAATCACAAAAAAATATTGCGAAAAGCTGAGATTTGTCAATAACTCAACCATCTTTTGACCAATCAGATTTTGTCTAATTTAACCGCTGTAAATCCACTCTACAGTGGCCTATCAACTAAAAATGTGTCAACACTATCTTTGACGTCCCTAAGATGATCCACACTAAATTTGATAAACATAAAAAAACAAGGAAACAAATTATTTACATATGTAACGTTAATGCTCAAAATCATATGCTCCTGATGAACCATGTCAGATTTTCTCCAGATTTTGTATTTAGACTCATTACATAAATCTTTAATGGTTTTTGTGAAAAAAAATTGTTGCTGCATTCAAATATGGCCGCACTGTACCTATAGGTGCACGTTAGCACATATGCTAATGAAAAAATACTTTAAAAACATGTTTTTTTTGTTTTGTTTTTTAAATCTCCTTGTCATGAACTATAAATCAGATTCACTCCAGTTTTGGTACACTGTATAAACTCAATGAGTTAGCCTCCAATGAATTTGAGAATGATTAGTTGCTGCATTCAATGTTGGCCACGCTACAGCACTAGATGGCACCATATTACTCCAGGACTAGAAGAACTGAACCGATGGACATGGGGCCATGAAATTTGGTATGTAAACCTTATGAATATGTCCTTAGAAGCTGTGTGAATATAAAATCCCTTTAACCCTGATGGATGCACCAGACAAGTTGGTGGCACAATCGAGGTCATTGGCACCATAGGATAATAGAACATATCTACTGATCAAGTGAACTTTGTCTCATGCAAATGAATGTTAGGTTTAAATTATGCAGATGAACAATGTGAAATATCGTGATTAGTACATCTGTATAATCACATATTGGTGCCCTATTATGTGGTCTGAACTAGTGAAAACTGGATATTTGTTAAGGGATTTTTTTATCAATATTGACTAATTATGTATACATTTCAATCAGGACTGACTAATCAGAATACTATTATGTTACTGTATAGATGTATGAATTTTATTTTAATCCTAGTACTGAATATAATGTGTGTAATTATAATCAAGAATTAGAACAATGACTGTCTGTTCCTTGGTAGAAACAAATGAACTTATCGTCAGACTGGCTAGAATTCATATCTACACAGGGAGGCCTTGGCCTAGTCAGAAATTATCTAAACGGGTGGAGGAGGATGTAGGAAGGCTTGAGAACTATACTGCCATCGTACCGGAGTGGAGGAGGGACAGGACAGTTTGAAACCTAATGACGTCATTTTCAGTTTATAATCTGTTGTAAATTGTATAATGTTCAGTACTCTCGAGAATAAACGCTAGTGCTTGATTTTGAGACTGGTCTCCGCCCATTTTATGCAAATAAGTTTCTTACAAATCCTGAGAAATGGGCTGAGTGTATTAATTGAATTGGGTAATAAACATATAGGAATTTAATTCCTCTATCAATATTTTATTCATGAAAATTTGAAACCAGAAGCTCTGCTGCTTGCGCAGTCTGCATATTACAGCTGTGAGAGTGTATTGAAGTATTTTGGAAAACTAATGTGGAGTGTACCAACTGAGATTAAATCATTTACACAAACATATTTAAACAACATAAAGTACCAGAATTCAAAGATGACCAAAATATACCAAACACACTAACGCTGATTTTCTTTGGACAATATTTCTAACCATTAAGTCAAATTGACCCCAGAGTTGTTATATAAAGTCAATACATTAAGTAATGACCTTAAGAATGATTACTTGCTGCATTCAAAGATAACCAACCTACAGCACTAGACTAAGGGCTTATTCTCACTGAATAGAGTTATCGCGACCAATGTTAACTCGAAACTGAATGCGGGCATGCAGCTCCCCGGGACTGCCGCGCAGAAGAAATATCAGAAGGCACAGAGAAGCACCAGATTGAACTTCTCAACCTTCTAGAGTTTTGCCCATTAGTTAACACTATCAACGTTTCCCTTTACTGTGGGAATTGTGATTGAATCAACACAATATTAGCCCATTTCAATGCAACATACCAAAACAAAACTAACTAACACTTTGAACTGGAATGTTTTTACAGCATCAGCAGTCATGATTAGATGCGCTTGTTTTGAGATCAAAGCGAGAGCTACATGTCCTGAGCTGTTAACATATAACCTTTTTTGTCTTAAAGGGGCAGTGATGTATTTTGAGACCAGCTTGAATAAGCTAAGAAGCTAATAGGCAGAGGGTAGCATAATTAGTTTTATTCTCTGTAATAATGGTATCGAATACAGTGGTTTTCAGGCAGGCTGGAGGCGCAATATTGCTACGGTTGAAGCACTTTGGGACCACTAGCGACTCAGAGCTTTTGAACATTAAAACAAATACAAAAATGTACATAATCCAGCATTAACCATTTAAAATAGAGAATGTCTTACTTGTCGTGTTCATCTGGGTCTAATGGTTGGTACATGACTTTATAACATTCTATTCTCTTCAGGAAGTCCTCCATCACACTCTCTCTGTCTCTTTCTGGGTAGTCTGGGCTGGACACCTTCACATCCTGGGGAGGAGAGAGGGAGGTGCACAAGACTTAAAGTGTGGAAATCCTTAAGAAGATAATCATAGAATGTTTTAATGAGAAGTAAAACTCATAATGTAGTTAAGTTTTTAAACATGTAAGTTAATTTACCATAATATTAGCAGCAATGACATCAGGGTCGTCACACAATGACTCCACAAAAAACACCTGCGAAAGAGACCAATCTTTGAAGACATACTTTACCAAACCATTTTAACACCAATAATTGAGAATAGTTTCTAAACCTAAACATTGTTAGGTATAGAAACAAATAATAACACTGACCTTGTAAGCATGTTCCTTTGCAAAACTAAGGAGTAATTCTCTCCTCTCTCGGGTGGTGTTTGTGGCATCAAAGACCTGAAAGACATAATCACGTCTCACTGATATCTAAAATTAAGCTTGTCATTTCACTTTGATATCACTATTTTGTCTCCAATTACTCAAAACAGCAGAGAGAGCAGAGAGTAGATACTCACAGCGATTTGACCCCCCTCTTCAGTCAGATACGCTTTGACGTCCTGCAGAGCCACCAGAGCACACTGCCTGTAGGGACACAGTGACCCAAATCAATAACAATTGAAATGAAAAATCAGTGACAACTCACTTAAATCTGACAGACATAATGCATTATGTTGCTATAATGCATTGTACGACCATGTATGACGACCCCATTATGTCTTAGTAATATTTATGTTCAATCTGTTGAAGAATTATAGCATAGAAATACACAATATATTACAAGCCTTATAATAATAGATTATAGGGTTTATATAATGCTTATAACAAGTATTATACCTGTTGGTCTAGCAGCTAGCATTAAACCGAGAAAAAGGAAAATGGCGGGCGGGTGGCCAGGTGACTCACTACCATTGCGTTGCTCACTAAAAAACAAATGACATGATTTGTCTAAATCCAGTAGGAGGCCTTATAAACCTCAGCAAGGTTTTCAATACAGATAACACCTGCTTGGGAAAACATGGAGGGCATAGTCTAGAAATAAAAGGGTTACTGTAATACTGTGTAACTCATCAAAACAACCTCATTCTTCTCCTACAGGTCCAAAAATACTATGAAGGGAGCACTCACTTCCTGATTTCCATGGCCTCCTCGTTGTCGTGTCTGAAGAAGTCATAGGACTTGTAGGCTTTCACAGCCTCTCGCCTGTAGACACCCAGGTTGAATACTGCAGCACAATACAGGTGATGAAATGCACAACATGTTCTTGTAATCAGTAGAATGTCATGTGACAGCTTACTGAACTGTGGAAGGAAGTCATGGGTTCTGCAGCGTCGCAGTTCAATTACATAATTCTCTATATTGTAAATATATCAATACAAAAAGATCCATATGATTGCTAGTCTGCACAAAGGAATGAATTTACACATCGTATAGAGTGAATACAATAACATGAATAATGAGGAAAGTGTGGCTTCAATGTTTATCTTCCGGCAGTGTGGGTCTGTAAGTTTTGTTAATGGAAATACAGTATAGTACATACAGTGAGGCCTCTAAACTAACCCTTGGTTGGCACTCCTATCCAGTTGAGGTAGCGGGTTAGCTTCTTGGACATGTAGGTTTTCCCTCTGGCAGGAAGACCAATCATCACAATCACAGTGGGGGAGTTGGTCATGTAAGAGGCCCATGCTGTTCACACAGAGAAACATCAATCACAACCAAACAACTTACTTTGAAATGTCAATAGAACGTAGGCTAAGTATTTTACCATGACACAGTAACTCCATTATATTTTATAATTGTTTAAAAAAAAGGCCAATATAATAACATGTCAATTATTCCTTTGGGTTTATTTTTTCATCCAGACCTTCTCACTAATGGTGGTTAATGTTTTTCAAACAGCAGCGGCTTAGCTACTGACTGTCCACAGACACTGTTAAGTCCATGCCCAGAAATGTAAAATTAAGTCTGGTGTTCTGAAGGTTATTGCTATTGTCGCTCTCTCTTCTTTAGTCTGTTACTGCAGATAGAAGACTCACCAACACCCATCCTCAGTCCTTTGCACACAAACCCTTGCTATTCTTAACAAGACCAGGCATTACATTTACATGCTACACATTCCTTAAACCAGCCCTGTGGCTTAAAAATTCAGTGGTTACCAAGCAGCCACCCGCAAAAGATTTGTGTGTGTGTGAATGTGAGTTTGAGATACGAGTGTGTTTGGGATATCTTGGAACCATCTCCAGTTCCTGATTACAGATTCCTCAGAGTGTACTGGACAGGCTCGTTAAAGGTCCAATGCAGCTACTTTTATCTCAAAATTCAATCATTTCTTGGTAACAATTAAGTACCTTACTGAGATTGTCAAAAATAAACAAAAAGGGCGATCTCTCAAGCATGAATTTTACTAGGACTGTCTGTGTGATCTGAGTGGGAACACTGACATTATTACATTATTGGCAGAGAGTTTGGAACTCTTTCTTGTTGGTATTTAACACGTTTTCCACATGGTGATGTCACCATGGAAGGTCGAAACTCCATCCCGCCAAAACAGGCAGAGAGTTTAGGTGGTCTTTACAAACAGCTCTTACACTAAAAGGGCATTATCATCATTTCAAAGTATTATTCTAACCTCATAGTGTGGAAATATATATAAGACACACGAAAATCTAGTTTTGACTGTACTGTGCCTTTAATGCTAGACTTATTTAACTGGGGTGATCGCAAAAAAAGCATGCACTGACGACTGCACACATCACATCTAATCTAGTTTGAACTGAAGTGTGAAAAAAGACGCTATGCCTATAGTAAACTATCAGAGCACCTTTCACATGCTGTATGCAGGTAGAGAGACAAAATATGCCTAGTTTCACTTTGCATGAGAGGAAAGCAAAGTTTGCCAGCAGGGCAAAAAAAATAGGGCTGATTACTTACAAAAAAAGGGCATTTTGTGTTAATATCTAAATGTCTAAATGTTAGATTCTGCACTGCCAACTTCAATTCCATTTAATCAACGTAATTGCCTATTGTCGGAGGAACATTGGTTATGCAACAGCTTGCAATGAATACTCAAAGATCAGGTTGACATTTAACCTAATTGGGTTAATAGAAGAAAGGGACCAGAATAGATGGGAGTATATGAGGCTAGCAGACAAGACACTAGTACTTACAGCATTTCTTCAGTACATCATTAGCCCTGAGTTCCGTTCTCTTTCCCTCTGATGAACTTTCCAGAACTGCAGTGCCTTTCTGCTGGCTGGCAGCCATGATGCTAGTAGACACAGCACACTGTCACTATACTGTCCAATGACTGGTCCTTTTACGGCAGGGTAGCCTGGCTGGGGACTCTCTCTGGGACTGAGAGGTCAGGACACTAGCTAAGTGAGGTCATCTCTGCAGAGGATTCTGCAGATAACATAGTTGTTTAGTCCATCTTCCCAGATTGCTTTAATTGTTCACGTTCAAATAACCATAGCATGCTAGCTGAGTAAATATTTTTCACAATTAGTTTATCTAGTTAGCCTATAAATACGCCTAGCTATTGTTACAGTGCAAGATATGTCTAGCTAGCTAAGCATAATACATCCCCTTCACATCTGAAGAAAGTGACCGGTTGGTTTATTTTTTTCACACGTTCATATGACACGCTTGTCTATCTATCTAAAACAACTTGAAGACATAAACCCGGTTCAGCTACAACTTTAGCATGGTTTTTACTGCAACGTCATAGTATGCAACAAAAACAGATTATCCTCAGCACGACGGATAGTTTACAGAAGCACTTACCAAAATGACAACAAGTGAGTCGACAGACACAATGTATCGCTTTGGTGAGTCACTTAGTAACCACTCAGTACAGTAGCTATTTCATCTGTCTGCTGTCGAGCTCCGAGGTATTCTATTGTTTGGCTCCTCCCCCCGGACACTGCGGGAAGGAAATCACCTTGCGCACTGACTAAAGATGAACACACCGGTAACACAGATAGAACAATGAGACAGATATTTCATCGGATGTATGAATGTGAAGCATGAAAAAAAAGTAAACAAAATAATAACAAAAAATCGAAATAAATGTGAAGCAACCGCCTGACATTGGTAGTAAGAGGAAGCTCAGTGGCCAGCAGTGGGAGAAGATGGATTTTTACCGAAATTCTGCTAATTCTCATCGATGGAACATTTGATCTCAATTCAGTTTTCTGTTCCCAAAACTACAATATGTTATGAACAGAGTGGACTAGGTTTTGTAGACACTACCCTTTGCCAAAGTTGTAAAACAATCGCGTTGTTTAGAGGGAGTGCAAAGGCGAATTGAGTTATTGCACACACGCACTTTCCAAGAGTAGACGTTCTCTAGCGGAAATATGCAGATTTATGCTAGAACGGGCTAGTAATCTCACTAGCTCGTGCTTGGCTCTGCCCACCTCTTTGCTTGTTCTGCCCACTATGACTCATGTGCCCATTGGAAACGACAGTCTGTGGTCCATCTTAGTTTAGTTATAAACATCTTTGCTGGTAATCTTCTTCGGTGGGGTTTGTCTGCGGTTGGCATCCGCATTACCCCCACCTACTGTACTGGAGTGTGGGCCAGAGAAGGATAAACGAAATCCTACCTGTGAGCCCCGTTTCTCTTAAAAAATTGAAAATATGTGAGAATGTATCTAATGACCTTCTAGTCGAAACTAATTTCCTGTATCCCCTTCTCCCTCATACTAAATCTCAGCCTCTCTTTTCCTCTCCTGCTGCCCACACTGTATCAATACACACTCCGCTGTTTCTGTTTCCTGGCAATAATCACACTTTCCTATTGGATGCTTTCCTATAACATGAAAGTATTATTCAATCGGCTGTGTCCCACCCTTAATTTGTAAAAAGAGCCTCCTCTCCTTTGTCCCTTCCTGCCGTCCTCCCTGAATTGCCTCTGTACTTGAAACAAATGCCTACTCTTAGTATCTCTATTACAATGCTCCTGCCATCTCTGCACCATCACTGTCCATATCAGGCTTTCCCCCACTGCCTTGCTCATTGAAACTACAACATTAACATCCCCACTACCAAGTGCTTGTTTAGCCAGTACATCAACTGCCTCATTCCCCTCCACCCCCACATGGTCTGGGACCCAGGTAACTTATCTGTATACTCGTGTCTAATCCTGCAATGTGTTTGTAGTACATAATAAAGCAGATCTTGTCTGCTACGTGAGCTAAAGAACTGCAAACTCATCAACTCTGCACATTAATCAGAGCAAATAACTACTCTGTTTGACTTCCTCCACCCACTGCAAGGCCAACAGTATGTGGCCATCAGCTCTGTTGTATATACAGCCAGATGACCTGTAATATGTTTCCTGACTACCACCCCACATTCCTGCACTACAAATGCTGACCCAGTATATCCTGTCCTTGGATCTTTTGAACAATCTGTGTAAATGGCCACAAAATCCTGATACACAGTATCCAGACGTCTACTAAACAAATCAGATGGATCAACACGCAATATTTAATTGCCAGCTGCTGTCTCCTAATCTGCAAAGGCAATGGCACCTATTTTTCCAATTGGCCTGAGCCCCTTCTACTCAACGAAGCCCTGCTTATCCATCACGACTGGACTACCGACGTAATCTGCCCAAGGTTTTTTTCTTCCAACAAGCCCCTCCGTCTCGACGTCCCCTGAATGCCCATCTGCTAGCCTGCTAGCCACGGCCCACTAGCTGTCTAGAGCATATTGGACTGTTAGTTGAATAGGTACATCGGCCGATTTCTTGGGCCACTATAACTATTTTGCCAATTGGACTTGGACCCCTCTGCTACTCAGAACCCTACTAATCCATCACGACTGATCTATCGACGTCACCACACGCGGAGGCTAAAACAGACTTTCCTCCATCGCCACGTCCATCTAAGGCCCTTCTGATAGCTTGCTAGCCCCGGTCTCCAGCCAGCCCAACCAGCCACTGGATCCCTATGATCACTACGCATGCCTCTCCCTAATATGCCTTGTCCATTAGTTGTCCTGGTTAGTGATTATTTGTCTTATTTCACTGTAGAGCCTCTAGCCCTACTCAATATGCCTTAACCTACCATTTAGTTCCACCTCCTACATATGCAGTGACATCACCTGGTTTAAACGTCTCTAGAGACAATATCTCTCTCATCATTACTCAATACCTTGGTTTACCTCCAATGTACTCTAATCCTACTCACATCAAACTGTCAAACACTCCCTAAAACACTTCAGCGAGCAGGCCTTTCTAATCGAACTGGCCCGGGTATCCTGGAAGGATATTGACCTCATCCCGTCAGTGGTTACTTTTTTAAATGTTTATTTATTTTAAAACATTTTTTTAGTAGTTACTTTCTTGTCTCATCACTGCAACTCCCATATGGACTCGGGAGAGGCGAAGGTCGAGAGTCATGCGTCCTCCGAAACACAACCCAACCAAGCCGCACTGCTTTTGACACAATGCACATCCATTCCGGAAGCCAGCCGCACTAATGTGTCGGAGGAAACACCTAGCGACCTGGTCAGCGTGCACTGCGCCCGGCCTGCCACAGGAGTTGCTAGTGCGCGATGAGACAAGGATATCCCTGCCGGCAAAACCCTCCCTAACCCGGACAACGCTGAGCCAATTGTGCGTTGCCCCATGTGCCTCCCGGTCAAGGCTGGCTAAGACAGAGTCTGGGATTGAACCTAGAATCTCCGGTGGCACAGCTAGCACTGCGATGCAGTGCCTTAGAACACTGCGCAACCCGGGAGGCCCCCTTCCTCACAATCTTAAATAAGCACACCACATTCAAAAGATTTAGAACCAGGAACAGATACAGACCTTGGTTCAGACCTGACTTCCCTTGAACAGCACAAAATCATCCTGTGGCGTTCTACATTAGCATCGAATAGCCCCCGTGATATGTAACTTTTCAGGGAAGTTAGAAACCAATATACACAGGCAGACAAGTTAGGAAAGCACTGAGGTTAGGAAACACTGTCACCACTGATAAATCCACTATAATTGAGAATTTCAATAAGCATTTTTCTACGGCTGGCGATGCTTTCCACCTGGCTACCCCTACCCCGGTCAAGAGCCCTGCACCCCCCACAGCAAATCGCCCAAGCCTCAACCATTTCCCTTTCACCCAAATCCAGATAGCTGATGTTCTGAAAGAGCTGCAAAATCTGGACCCCTACAAATCAGCCAGGCTAGACAATCTGGACCCTCTCTTTCTAAAATGATCTGCCAAAATTGTTGCAACCACTATTACTAGCTTGTTCAACCTCTCTTTTGTATCATCTGAGATTCCCAAAGAATGGAAAGCTGCTGCGGTCATCCCCCTCTTCAAAGGGGGGGACACTCTAGACTCAAACGGCTACAGACCTATACCTATCCTACCCTGCCTTTCTTAAGGTCTTTGAAAGCCAAGTTAACAAACAGATTACTGACCATTTCGAATCCCACCATACCTTCTCCGCTATGCAATCTGGTTTCAGAGCTGGTCATGGGTGCACCTCAGCCACACTCAAGGTTCTAAACGATATCATAACCGCCATCGATAAGAGACATTACTGTGCAGCAGTATTCATCGACCTGGCCAAGGCTTTCGACTCTGTCAATCACCACATTCTTATCGGCAGACTCAACAGCCTTGGTTTCTCAAATGATTGCCTCACCTGGTTCACCAACTACTTTTCCGATCGAGTGCAGTGTGTCAAATCGGAAGGCATGTTGTCCGGACCTCTGGTCGTCTCTATGGGGGAGCCACAGGGTTCAATTCTCAGGCCGACTCTTTTCTTTGTATACATAAATGATGTCGCTCTTGCTGCTGTTGATTCTCTGATCCACCTCTACGCAGATGACACCATTCTGTATACCTCTGGCCCCTCGTTGGACACTGCGTTAACTAACCTCCAGACGAGCTTCAATGCAATTACAACTCTCCTTCCATGGCCTCCAACTGCTCTTAAATGAAAATAAAACTAAATGCATGCTCTTCAACCGACCCCTGCCCACACCTGCCCGCCCGTTCAGTATCACTACTCTGGACGGTTCTGACTTAGAATATGTGGACAACTACACATACCTAGGTGTTTGGCTAGACTGTAAACTCTCCTTCCAGACTCATATTAAGCATCTCCAATTCAAAATTAAATCTAGAATCCTATTTCATAACACAGCATCCTTCACTCATGCTGCCAAATATACCCTCGTAAAACTGACCATTCTACCAATCCTCGACATCGGCGATGTCATTTACAAAATAGTTTCCAACACTCTACTCAACAAATTGGATGCAGTCTATCACAGTGCCATCCGTTCTGTCATCAAAGCCCCATATACTACCCACCACTGCGACCTGTACTCTCTCGTTGGCTGGCCCTCGCTTCATACTCGTCGCCAAACCCACTGGCTCCAGGTCATCTACAAGTCTTCCACTGCAAATCTACCATTCCAGTGTTTTACTTGCTTTATTGTATTTACTTCGCCACCATGGCCTTATTTTTATTTATTTAAATTAAATTTAAAAAAAGTGTCCTTACCTCCCTTATTTCATCTCATTTGCTCACATTGTATATAGACTTATTTTTCTACTGTATTATTGACTGTATGTTTGTTTTACTCCATGTGTAACTTTGTGTTGTTGTATGTGTCGAACTGCTTTGCTTTATCTTGGCCAGGTCGCAATTGTAAATGAGAACTTGTTCTCAACTTGCCTACCTGGTTAAATAAAGGTTAAATAAATAAAAAATATCCCCCATCTCCACCTGTAGTGCAGACACTAGGGAGGTCTGAAACGCCCCAATATTCTGAGTCCTTGCCCCTTTATGACATCTAGCCTTCTAATGAGGTCTGGGCTGCCGAACCATATGCAGTACTGTCATAGTTTATTAAAGATCAGATTAATGCAATATACATGGTCCTCAATGAGGAACGGCCAGCCCCCCCACTCCTTCCACATCACCTTTTTATTACATTTACATTTAAGTCATTTAGCAGACGCTCTTATCCAGAGCGACTTACAAATTGGTGCATTCACCTTATGACATCCAGTAGAACAGTCACTTTACAATAGTGCATCTAAATCTTAAAGGGGGGGGGGGGTGAGAAGGATTACTTATCCTATCCTAGGTATTCCTTAAAGAGGTGGGGTTTCAGGTGTCTCCGGAAGGTGGTGATTGACTCCGCTGTCCTGGCGTCGTGAGGGAGTTTGTTCCACCATTAGGGGGCCAGAGCAGCGAACAGTTTTGACTGGGCTGAGCGGGAACTGTACTTCCTCAGGGGTAGGGAGGCGAGCAGGCCAGAGGTGGATGAACGCAGTGCCCTTGTTTGGGTGT
This sequence comes from Oncorhynchus gorbuscha, assembly GCF_021184085.1. NCBI lineage: Eukaryota > Metazoa > Chordata > Actinopteri > Salmoniformes > Salmonidae > Oncorhynchus > Oncorhynchus gorbuscha. Next base: position 30,930,021 of record NC_060182.1, on the reverse strand, counting down.
AGGGCCTGATCAGAGCCTGGAGGTACTGAGGTGCCGTTCCCCTCACAGCTCCGTAGGCAAGCACCATGGTCTTGTAGCGGATGCGAGCTTCAACTGGAAGCCAGTGGAGAGAGCGGAGGAGCGGGGTGACGTGAGAGAACTTGGGAAGGTTGAACACCAGACGGGCTGCGGCGTTCTGGATGTGAGCTTATGACAGAGCCAAGTGACTTGGTGTATAGCGAGAATAGGAGAGGGCCTAGAACAGAGCCCTGGGGGACACCAGTGGTGAGAGCGCGTGGTGAGGAGACAGATTCTCGCCACGCCACCTGGTAGGAGCGACCTGTCAGGTAGGACGCAATCCAAGCGTGGGCCGCGCCGGAGATGCCCAACTCGGAGAGGGTGGAGAGGAGGATCTGATGGTTCACAGTATCGAAGGCAGCCGATAGGTCTAGAAGGATGAGAGCAGAGGAGAGAGAGTTAGCTTTAGCAGTGCGGAGCGCCTCCGTGATACAGAGAAGAGCAGTCTCAGTTGAATGACTAGTCTTGAAACCTGACTGATTTGGATCAAGAAGGTCATTCAGAGAGAGATAGCGGGAGAGCTGGCCAAGGACGGCACGTTCAAGAGTTTTGGAGAGAAAAGAAAGAAGGGATACTGGTCTGTAGTTGTTGACATCGGAGGGATCGAGTGTAGGTTTTTTCAGAAGGGGTGCAACTCTCGCTCTCTTGAAGACGGAAGGGACGTAGCCAGCGGTCAGGGATGAGTTGATGAGCGAGGTGAGGTAAGGGAGAAGGTCTCCGGAAATGGTCTGGAGAAGAGAGGAGGGGATAGGGTCAAGCGGGCAGGTTGTTGGGCGGCCGGCCGTCACAAGACGCGAGATTTCATCTGGAGAGAGAGGGGAGAAAGAGGTCAGAGCACAGGGTAGGGCAGTGGGAGCAGAACCAGCGGTGCCGTTTGACTTAGCAAACGAGGATCGGATGTCGTCGACCTTCTTTTCAAAATGGTTGACGAAGTCATCTGCAGAGAGGGAGGAGGGGGGGGGGATTCAGGAGGGAGGAGAAGGTGGCAAAGAGCTTCCTAGGGTTAGAGGCAGATGCTTGGAATTTAGAGTGGTAGAAAATGGCTTTAGCAGCAGAGACAGAGGAGGAAAATGTAGAGAGGAGGGAGTGAAAGGATGCCAGGTCCGCAGGGAGGCGAGTTTTCCTCCATTTCCGCTCGGCTGCCCGGAGCCCTGTTCTGTGAGCTCGCAATGAGTCGTCGAGCCACGGAGCGGGAGGGGAGGACCGAGCCGGCCTGGAGGATAGGGGACATAGAGAGTCAAAGGATGCAGAAAGGGAGGAGAGGAGGGTTGAGGAGGCAGAATCAGGAGATAGGTTGGAGAAGGTTTGAGCAGAGGGAAGCGATGATAGGATGGAAGAGGAGAGAGTAGCGGGGGAGAGAGAGCGAAGGTTGGGACGGCGCGATACCATCCGAGTAGGGGCAGTGTGGGAGGTGTTGGATGAGAGCGAGAGGGAAAAGGATACAAGGTAGTGGTCGGAGACTTGGAGGGGAGTTGCAATGAGGTTAGTGGAAGAACAGCATCTAGTAAAGATGAGGTTGAGCGTATTGCCTGTCTTGTGAGTAGGGGGGGAAGGTGAGAGGGTGAGGTCAAAAGAGGAGAGGAGTGGAAAGAAGGAGGCAGAGAGGAATGAGTCAAAGGTAGACGTGGGGAGGTTAAAGTCACCCAGCACTGTGAGAGGTGAGCCGTCCTCAGGAAAGGAGCTTATCAAGGCATCAAGCTCATTGATGAACTCTCCGAGGGAACCTGGAGGGCGATAAATGATAAGGATGTTAAGCTTGAAAGGGCTGGTAACTGTGACAGCATGGAATTCAAAGGAGGCGATAGACAGATGGGTAAGGGGAGAAAGAGAGAATGACCACTTGTGCCCTTTTTATAAGGGCACAAGCGAGACCCAGATGCAGACATGGGAGTCAGATGGTTTGAGTCTTGATATTTATTTAACAATCCAAAAGGGGTAGGCAATAGAATGGTTGTGGACAGGCAAAAGGTCAAAACCAGTTCAGAGTACAGGAGGTACAGAGTGGCAGGTGGGCTTGAGGTCAGGGCAGGCAGAATGGTCAGGCAGGTGGTACGGAGTCCAGAAAACAGGCAAGGGTCAAAAACCGGGAGGACTAGCAAAAGAGAATAGCAGCAGGAGTACGGGAAAACCGCTGGTTGACTTGAAAGGCATACAAGATGAACTGGCACAGAGAGACAGGAAACACAAGGATATTTACCCCAGGGAAATAAGCGACACCCAGAGGGTGTGGAGACAATCACAAGACAGGTGAAACAGATCAGGGTGTGACACTTCTTACACTTTCCCCACCACTCTCTCAATGTGTTCTACCCAGGTCAGCCTAGTGTCAAAGTACACCCAAAGGAACCTGAAGGCCCCCACTCTCTCCAAGTTACTCCCATATAACTTCAAGTGTACCTCATCTCCCACCTTCCTCCTGGTAAAGAACATTGTCTGAATCCCCACATTAATGCCAATCGCTCTCTCTCATCAGTTGCTTCCTGTTCCTTCCTGACTACGTATGGCACATTTCTTCCATAAGGCCCCATCATCTGCAAATAACGACCTCCCAATATCCGGCCGCACCTGAGAGTAAACATCATTGATCATGATTGAGAACAACAGAGGACTAATCACGCTCCCCTGCAGTATATCGTTATCCACCAGGTAGCTGCCTGATACAGATTTTCACCACCCTCACCTGAATAGACTTTCCAAACAGGAAATCCTTTATTTAGTTGTACATTCTTCCTCCAACCCCCATAATATTAAGTTTGATTAACAACCCCTCCTTCCACATCATATCATACACCTTCCACACATAAACACAGCTACAACAGTCTCCTTGTACACCTGAGACTTCCTTCCAAGCAGAACACTGGGTCCATAGTTCCCATCCCCTTCATGAACCCACTCTGATGTGATGATACTAGCACACTGCTCTCCAGGCAGTAAGTTAACTTCTCAGAAATCATACATTCCATCATCTTACATACAGTTGAAGTCGGAAGTTTACATACACTTAGGTTGGAGTCATTCAAACTTTTTCAACCACTCCACAAATTTCCTGTAAACAAACTATAGTTTTGGCAAATCGGTTAGGACATCTACTTTATGCATGAAACAAGTAATTTTTCCAACAATTGTTAACAGACATTATTTCACTGTATCACAATTCCAGTGGGTCAGAAGTTTACCTACACTAAGTTGACTGTGCCTTTAAACAGCTTGGAAATTTCCAGAAAATTATGTCCTGGATTTAGAAGCTACTGATAGGCTAATTGACATAATTTGAGATGTATCTGTGGATGTATTTCAAGGTCTACCTTCAAACCCAGTGCCTCTTTGCTTGACATCATGGGATAATCAAAAGAAATCAGCCAAGACCTCAGAAAAACAATTGTAGACCTCCACAAATCTGGTTCATCATTGGGAGCAATTTCCAAACGGTACCACGTTCATCTATACAAACAATAGTACGCAAGTATAAACACCATGGGACCACGAAGGAGACGTGTTCTGTCTCCTAGAGATGAACATATTTTGGTGCAAAAAGTGCAAATCAATCCCAGAACAACAGCAAAGGACCTTGTGAAGATTCTGGAGGAAACGGGTACAAAAGTAGCTATATCCACAGTAAAACGAGTCCTATATCGACATAACCTGAAAGGCCGCTCAGCAAGGAAGAAGACACTGCTCCAAAACCGCCATAAAAAAGCCAGACTACGGTTTGCAACTGTACATGGGGCCATAATGATCATTGTTGTTTGGAGGAAAAAGGGGGAGGCTTGCAAGCAGAAGAACACCATCCCATCCGTGAGGCACGGGGGTGGCAGCATCATGTTGTGGAGGTGATTTGAAGCAGGAAAGACTGGTGCACTTCACAAAATAGATGACATCATGAGGTAGGAAAATTATGTGGATATATTGAAGCAACATCTCAAGACATCAGTTAAAGTTTAAGCTTGGTCGCAAATGGGTCTTCCAAATGGACAATGACCCCAAGCATACTTCCAAAGTTGTGGCAAAATGGCTTAAGGACAACAAAGTCAAGGTATTGGCGTGGCCATCACAAAGCCCTGACCTCAATCCCATAGAAAATTTGTGGGCAGAACTGAAAAAGCATGTGCAAGCAAGGAGGCCTACAAACCTGATTCAGTACACCAGCTCTGTCAGGAGGAATGGGCCAAAATTCACCCAACTTATTGTGGGAAGCTTGTGAAAGGCTACCGAAATGTTTGACCCAAGTTAAACAATTTAAAGGCAATGCTACCAAATACTAATTGAGTGGATGTAAACTTCTGACCCACTGGAAATGTGATGAAAGAAATAAAAGCTGAAATAAATCATTCTCTCTATTATTACTCTGACATTTCACATTCTTAAAATAAAAAGTGGTGATCCTAACTGACCTAAGACAGCAAATGTTTACTAGGATTACATGTCAGGAATTGTGAAAACTGAGTTTAAATGTATTTGGCTAAGGTGTATGTAAACTTCCCACTTCAACTGTATGTGTAGATCAGTGACACAATCTAAATTTTGATCAATTTTATATTCAGGCTGTCACATAACAAAATGTGGAAAAAGTCAAGGGGGGTGAATACTTTCTGATGGCCCTGTATTTCACCTCCACGTCATCAAATTTGCTAGGTCATTAAAAGCTCTAATTTGTGACCATCTCTGTGGTCATATAGCTGTCATAGATGGTCCCTAAATTAGAGCATCTCTGATGCTATAAATGCTTTTGCGTTTACCAAAGGCAGTGTTTTTCGTATTTGTGGTCCATCCAATTTAAAAGTGCACATTCACTTCCATAACATTTTTTTTCTAGGCTACCAGCATGTTAGATAAACATGCACAATAATACAGGATACCCTTACAACAATTCACTTTCTCAATGCCACTTTAAAGCAATTAACATAATGCATGCAGTAATTGTATTTTAATTTCAGTAGCTAAATAAGGAGGTAGGCATATCAGTTACAGCTAAAACTTGATTTGCATCTGTGCTTCATGCGTAGCAATATGTCTCTGCCAGCAGGCAGCCTGCTTGCTGAAACACATCGATCAACATTCCATATGACAGTTGGGACAGAGTGCCCAGTAGGCTACACAACAACACAGCTGGAAAACAACTACCGTTTTAGTGGTAGTCCCTGTTCCTTTGCATTCTTGTTCTACTTTTGTAAGTAAAACGGTGTTTGTTGGGGAGAAGAACATCAAGAAAATATTTGCTTGCTAGCTAACGTTAGCTGGCTAATTTAAAAAGATAGCTAATGTTAGCTCTCTGGCTAATCCTATTTCTTTTTTAACCTGTTGTAGCCGTTAGTTGTAGCTATATTGCTAACATTTTGATATCTATTTAGTTAATGACAATACGTGTGTGTGTGTGTGTGAGAGATCTGATCACAATAACTTTAGAAAACATTGTCATGTCAACGTTGTCATGCTAGCTGTGTGTGTGAATGTGTATATGTTTTCTGTGTGTGTGAATGTGTATATGTTTTCTGTGTGAGAGAGGGAGAGAGTTATATGGTCTCTATTTAGAAATGAGGCTTAACGCCCTGTTTTATATCACACATTCATTTACTCGTGTATCTAAAATTGGTGTTGTGCGCTAACGTCATGTTGGAAAATGTTCTACTTACTTACTTACTTGTAGAAAGATGATGCCACCTTCAAGTGCTATCTGAATTATCGGAAGCCCCTAGTTCCCAGGGGGAAATGTAATTTGATTGACCCTCCAAGTTAGAATTACAAGTGACAAACTCCAAGAAAATGTTGTTACCCGAGTTGTCATTTCACCACTGACCGTTTGCCTTTTCAACAAATAGTTTTAGAATAATTACACCCTTGATAATGTAGCTATTCCGACCATATTCTTCAGGTTTAATGGTTGAAGAATTGCTCCTACTTCAAAAGCACTTGAACACAATCATGTGGGACTTCCCAGTTTCTTATTTCCCACGAGTATGTGAATCCGTATCAGAATCAACCAATAGGAAGCTCTACCAAATAACTTACGTTCATTTTGGGAGAATCACAATTAGCACACTGCTCGCGTCCTCTCTCATTGTCTCCTTCTCAACACCTATCGGAGAAGGTCAGCAGGGAGATACCTCTGGCTTTCGCATCCAATGGGTTTTGAGAAGGTAGCCAGGAGAAAGGACTCCTGGAGAATGCAATTGATATTCTCACTTTATCTTGGAGGTCCTGAATTTCCGACATGACTTGGACGCAGCATTGGTTTGTTTGTCTGAGGTCAATAGGCCTACCATCTAGATGCCAGTAGGGGGTGCTCTATGATACATTTTGCTACTCTGCATTTACACACTGAAAATAAATATCCACATATTTGAATAGTAATCACAATTCTTTATTCTTTCAAAAGAAACAAACCTCACAGTGTCTAACTAGTATACCATATGAACAACCCCTTATCAATAGAATAGAATGTGCTTGATTTGTAAATAATGACCAGTAGTATCTAAATGGTCCTCTTTGTCTAATTTATTTATGTATGTTTCACTATTTGCATCTCTCAAAGAGGAGTTGGTTAATGGGAATAGTGTAATCACCAGTGACAAGTCTAAGGAGGTATAGCTACAGTCAGGTAAATGAGATAATAAAGTGCATCTGTCCATAGAAAAGTTCATCTATGTAGAATAGATGGTATAGTAGGGGATTTTTGTTAGTGTCCCATCATTACCCTGAAAGAGATTCAAGGGAAAATGTTATTGACGTTAAGGATACAATCAAGATCATCAGTTCTAACAATCCAAACCAGATGACTGAAGAGTTTTGCATCGTCCATTCTCAACAGGATATATGCCATCAGGGGTTGGCCCTTCCGGTGTCCATTATAGCCCTTTATATCTCAAGTAGTATACAAACTGCCTGACGATCCCTAATCAGGCCATGTTCTCTTGAAGTAGTGTGGGACTAAAGGGTTCGATCCTTCCAGGCTCCTGATTCTGAAGGAATCTAATCTAGAAACAAGATCTAAATTCTGGAGCCTATGCTGTGCCAGTGCATTGCAAAGATCAGTCTTTAACACATTTCACTGTAATGATTAAAGATAGATGATAAAATGAAATCTTAGTCTGATTTCCCTTCCACTTATATCTTCAATCAATATAGTGAACTGTGTTAAAAGGATCTTTGCAATTGACTAAGACCAATTCACCAACCCCGAATGACACGAGACATAATATAGCCATCTCCATCCCCTGACAGAAAACAGCTTGTGATTGGTACTATGATCTCAATAGGATCTTTACATGACTCTGAGCTATGAGGATGGCCATTCAAAGAGATATGGTTCATGCGTTTAGGGTATAACATATAGCTAACTATTGTTGACGACAGCGATCATCTGTAATATTAGCATCTGAGCTAATATTACATATAGAAATTAGTATAATAGAACAGTATAATGATGGTGACAAGGAAATGTACTGTAACAAAGGGATGTTTAATGATTTCTTTGGACAATGAAATGTACATGTCTGCAGTTGATGTATTACAAATAAACAAAATAATTAACATCCTGGTACTGCATCAGCTGCTTTCCCAGTTCTTCTAATTCTCTCTATTCTTTGACATTATGAGATAAAAATACAAAACTGACTGTGGATCAGATCAGCACATTGGGAGCAGCCATGTGACAAAGTTGTTGACCATTTAGGGGGGGAGAGCCAGCTCTTCAAGGGGACAAGTAGTACTGAGATCCTGAAATTGCAGATGATCCATTTCTAAATTCCAAATCAATCCCTCACATAGGTGTATGTATGCATAACATCACATTACCTTTGATCAGAGGTGATTTGCTTCGGTTAGACTGGGTGGAATTTCTTGCACCATAGTGCTTTATTTAACTAGGCAAGTCAGCTAAGAACAAAATTCTTATTTACAATGACGGCCTACAACCTGTCCTATAGTTTCAGATCTACAGAAGTGCCTTGGCTAGGGGCTTGATTTGGAATTCAGAGAATGAGTGGAACGTTAAGATTCATTTGTGAAAATTAACTTTCATGTTACGAGAAATGCAAAGCTGAAAGCTCATTTACATGCATGTTATAGTCCTACGATAGTGGGAATAAGCCTGTTTCAGTGATGGTGAAATGTTTCTCTTGAAAAGGCATTTAATTCCACACCATCTCAGTACAATGATCAATCCTGTGCAGCACCATCAACTCTCCAAACCCAGAAAATACCAATAACCATTATAGCACAGGTCAAACAAATTCAAAACAGGTCACATGAAATGTCTCATACAAAATAAAATGCTTAAAAATAATGTACCCTAGTCCCTGAATCTCCTCAATGTGCATTTGTCTGTATAAAGAAATGAAAGGTCAAGCTGCCAGACACCAATATGACTACAATAATTCAGCTGGAGCTTAGTCTGAAACACGTCAACAAAACAGGAATAGTACTTGACCAGACACCAATACTTTGAATCGGACCTTTTGAATGCAGATGGGTGATACTTACGCAAATACATTTCTTTATAATGTATGGTATGTATTCATTCTTTTGGATCATTATTCTATCAGACGGTTTGAGTTAAGGCTTTGACCAATCAAGTGGTGGTTATTAATGGGGTATGATGACCAAAGTGCTGTTGGTTTGAATGTTGGTGTGTTAAGTGACTGAGTGCTCACCCTGAGAAAACTCAGCCCAGTCAGAAAACAACCCCTAGTCTAAGAATTAGACTGGAGGAAGCAGTATCGTGGATTGCACGACTAGGTACACTCATTACATATCGTTTGGCTTTACCTATCGCTTCAGATGTGGGAAAAAAACGGAACGTTTAGAGGCTAGGGGTTGTTTTTTTTTTTGACTGGACATCAGAATCATTTTTAACATTGCCATCTCAAAATGTCCAATTTTACTTATACTAGTTGTCTCCCGAAACCACTTGCAGAGCTCTGGCCTATGCAGGTGTAAATAAATCAGTCTTTGTAATCAGGGAAGACAGGGAGCTTATAATCAATTCCCCTTTCTGATTCAAATTGAAGCAATGCTGCTTGGGAGTCCCTGTAAAGGAGGTTGAGTGTGAAACTGGGAATGTAATAAATAGAGATACACATGGTCCCCTGCACCAAATAAGTAGCCAGAATAAACAGGGAAACAGAAGGGCGCTGACTTGATCTGGGGTAAACAGTTGGAGTGGAGGTGCAGTCAACAAGTTATTTTCAATGCATTTTACATTCCTACTGTAGCACACATCAACTGGCCATAGTAATCTCTTCTTCCCTAAAAGGGCATATAAGACAAAACATGAGTCTGCACAGACGCTGACAGACAGCACAGTGTGTGTTTATGAGCGAGAGTTAATGATTGCATCATGTGCAAATATCATCATGACAGTATATGTACCTGTTCTATAAAAAAATAACATAGTACTGAACACTGGACCTTGTCTAACAAACAATCTGGTAAAGAACATTTAAAAAAAAGACCCATCCTACTAATAGCCAGAGTGTGAGATAGATCTAATGCTACGGTCTTCCTCTGGTCTTCTGACTGTGTCCTACCTCTGTACACGACAACCCCATCATCTCATATAGATTTGATTCCGTACACAGTAAAGCTTGCCGTCCACAACCAATGCAATGGCAGCCTAATACAAAGTGAGAAGAGGAAGACTGTGTGTGGACCGTGAGTGAGTACACCTGTGTGTATCCTGAGTGTGGTGGTCCGTAGCTCGTAAACGAGAGAGCCCAGCCCAGCTCGCAGACTCAGAAGCAGTGAGGGGGTGAGAAGAGAGTAAACTTCTGGGATACCAAGATTCTTAAGCTCACAGGGAATAAGAATGTCCTTTTATCCAAGATTCTTCTTGATATAGTTTAGGAGAAAACAATATTTAATATAATATTAATAACAATAGTACTAAATGTCTGTTCAGGTCTCTGTCTCCATGGCAGCCAGGAAGGAAAAAGTTTTGCATTGTTCTGCATTTTTTGCGGTCCTGTGCTCTCGTCCTATCGGACGCTGCGCTGCAATTAGGGGACCAACCTCTGCGCCTCTGGGTGTTTCTCTACTGTGTTTGAGACTGTTCCTTCATGGGGAGCAAGGTGTGTGTGTGTTCACTAGTGTGTGTGTGTTTGTGGCTGTTCCTTAAATGTGGGGGGAGCAGGGTGCCAATGGTGGTCCGTTCTCAGAGGCGTGTCTGGGCCTCGGGGACGTAGATCTCAATGCTGTCTGAGCTTTCCGTGGCAGAGTTCTGTCGTACGGACGCCGCACGTTTGGCCGCCATCAGGCGTTTCCTGGCCTCCTGCCGCTGCTTGTCCACCGCCGAATCTATGCTCCGGTCCTTCCCAGGGCTCAGCTTGGGCTTGGATGTCTTCTTTGGCACAACGGGGGGTGCAGGCTTCTTCTCTTCCTGACGACGAGAGAGAGATTAGGATGAAGAGATGTTGCAAAGCAAACCCATTAAGAATATATGTTAGGATGTAAACAGGATCTATTGAGGTGATATGTTGTGTAATTCCAATACCTTCTCCGGCAGCTGCCAGTTGTTGGCCTTGAGTTGCCAGAGCTCATCAAACTTGACACTAATGTCCTCTACAGAGAGCTGCAGGAGGTCCCAGAACCCTGCCAGGTCCTGAGCTGTGGGCTGAGGGTTGGCATTCACATTCTAACCGACAGGAAGAAGAACAGCACAGGTTTAAAATGTGAAAGGCTGATTGGCTTGTCTAGACACAGTGACATTACATAACAGGAGAAATGTACAGCTGGTGTAGTGTGGCTAGATGGTACCTGTACTTTCCATAATTATTGTATGTGCTTATCATTTTCAAAAATATATATTTTGAGTACAAGGAAAATGGTATGGTGTTTAGTAGTGTCTTGCAAGCACATGTGGGCTCGGCACCAGTAGGTGTATGACACTTAAATAAATCATATAAAATGAATTATAACATTCACTTTCTGGAAGATTTAGCACCAATGAGTAATTTGTTATAGAGATGGGTGTGTTGCCTCATTGCCAGGGGGAGCTATTAAACTCAACCTCTGCATGCCGAGACTCAAAACAGCGTATTGAAATATACCAGATTAACAGGGATTTTGAAAGGGTTAGTGCCACTCACAAGGTTCTCGTCACATAGTCCTCTGAACTGCTGGAACTTCTGGGCTATGAGGAGTTGGGCACTGCCCACTGCACTGCGGACCGTGCCCATCACTACACAGATAACAGCCAGTCAGCAATCCCAACCTCAACAACATGCAGGTAGTTAAACATTATTCAAATGGGCACAGACACCAATATTTAGTGAATTCATCTAGTTTATGAGGATAAGGAAAACGGTATGGTTATGTGACCCTCATTTGACATGAATACTGGTCCTCAGCTACCCTTTTCAATTCAGTGTGGAATTTACATTGCTGGGGACATTATCCTTTTTTAAAGGACCTTATACACTGTTAAACTTCAGTCTTAACATTTGCATAATAAAGTAAGTCTATACAGTCGTGGCCAAAAGTCTTGAGAATGACACAAATATTAATTTTCACAAAGTCTGCTGCCTCAGTTTGTTTGATGGCAATTTGCATATACTCCAGAATGTTATGAAGAATGATTAGATGAATTGCAATTAACTTGCAAAGTCCCTCTTTGCCATGCAAATGAACTGAATCCCCAAAAACATTTCCACTGCATTTCAGCCCTGCCACAAAAGGACCAGCTGACATCATGTCAGTGATTATCTCGTTAACACAGGTGTGAGTGTTGACGAGGACAAGGCTGGAGATCACTCTGTTAAGCTGATTGAGTTCAAATAACAAACTGGAAGCTTGAAAAGGAGGGTGGTGCTTGGAATCATTGTTCTTCCTCTGTCAATCATGGTTACCTGCAAGGAAACACGTGCCGTCATCATTGCTTTGCACAAAAAGGCACAGATATTGCTGCCAGTAGGATAGCACCGAAATCAACCATTTATCGGAACTTCAAGAACTTCAAGGAGAGCGGTTCAATTGTTGTGGAGAATGCTTTAGGATGCCCAATAAAGTCCAGCAAGCACCAGGACCGTCTCCTAAAATTGATTCAGCAGGCAGGTGTGAGTGCAGCTGCACGCACAGTGAGAAGACTTTTGGAGGATAGCCTGGTGTCAAGAAGGGCAGCAAAGAAGCCACTTCTCTCCAGGAAAAACATCAGGGACAGAATGATATTCTGCAAAAGGTACAGGGATTGGAGAGCTGAGGACGGGTAAAGTAATTTTCTCTGATGAATCCCATTTCCGATTGTTTGGGACATCCGTAAAAAAAGCTTGTCCGGAGAAGACAAGGTGAGCGCTACCATCAGTCCTGTGACATGCCAACGGTAAAGCATCCTGACACCATTCATGTGTGGGGTTGCTTCACAGCCAAGGGAGTGGGCTCACTCACAATGTTGCCTAAGAACACAGCCATGAATAAAGAATGATACCAACACATCCTCCGAGAGCAACTTCTCCCAACCATCCAGGAACAGTTTGGTGATGAACAATGCCTTTTCCAGCATGATGGAGCACCTTGCCATAAGGCAAAAGTGATAACTAAGTGGCTCGGGAAACAAAACATAAATATTTTTGGTACATGGTCAGGAAACTCCCCAGACATTGAGAACTTGTGGTCAATTCTCAAGAGGCGTGTGGACAAACTCCAAGCATTGATTATGCAAGAATGGGCTGCCATAAATCAGGATGTGGCCCAGAAGTTAATTGACAGCATGCCAGGGCGGATTGCAGAGATCTTGAAAAAGGGTCAACACTGCAAATATTGACTCTGCATCAACTTCACGTAATTGTCAATAAAAGCCTTTGACACTTATGAAATGCTTGTAATTATATTTCAGTATTCCATAGTAACATCTGACAAAAATATCTAAAGACACTGAGGCAGCAGACTTTGTGAAAATTAATATGAGTCATTCTCAAAACTTTTGGCCACAACTATACAGTACAGGTCCAGTGAGAAAATAGCTGATGAACAATCTGATGTGGGAGTCAATAGTGTTCATTACACAATCATTAAATACCCGCAATACAGGTGGAGGAATATTATCTGCCTGCCTGAGACAGATCATAGGAAGATCAAAGAGATTCAATTAATGTCTACAGTAGCTCTAGAAGACTGGAGGGAAGCTCCGATCCACTAGATAATGAGCAGCGTTAGCTGCTAACCATTAGCATGCCCTGCCCTGGCATCTCCAATCGCTAACAGCAGACAGGAGCTGATAAGGACAGTCTGTTGTCTTAGTGTTTCAGAGACGAGGAGGACATATTTTCAATGCCAAATCCATGTTAGAGAACTGATAGATTCTCTAATTTTGTTTAGTCAAATACTACTATTGAACTGATTTGGTCTACTGTATACAGTGTGTATGATTGACTGTCTCTTACTCTCTGAAAGCCCCTGTATTCCTATCAGAGTGAGTATAGTATGTGTCTTATACATTTAGCTAGTTAAGAGTATGGTGTACTGTGTGTCTCGTACCCTCCTCTGAGATGTCCTTGTCTTTGGTCTCCTGCTCCATCTGTTGACACCAGCCTTCCATGCGTGCCGTCTCAGCCTGTAGAAGTTTGAGAAACCAGTTGCCGTCCCGGAGGCAGGTGCTGGGTGCAGCTGCATCTCCCTGGGCACTGCCGTTTCCACCCACCAAGCTGGGGTCCGGAGGAGGCAGGAAGGAGGGATCCAAGGTCAGGTCCAGGCTCTCTGGGAGGGAGGCGGATGCTCTAGCCGGGAAAGAGGGATGTTTAGGGGGCTGCTGCACCACCGCGCACTCCTTACCATTGGAAGCAGTGGGGTCGGGGTCTAGTGGCTGGCTGTTGCAGTGGACTGTACAGTTGTTTTCTGAGGTAGGGACATCTTGTTTAGAGTCTTGAGGCTCTGTCTCTGTCTCCTGTCTGGAGGCCATGCTGCTGGCCCGGCTGAGTCTGGACGGACACACACGGATTAGTATTGGTGCAGGTCGGAGATCATTTACTGTGGATGTAGAAAAGGTCCACCTTGGGGACTGACGACCAACACATCACTGCGGCACCTCTGACCGCACGGTGTTCCAGAGAATACAGGAGCACTGAGGGCTTGATTCTACTAGATCCGCACTAGCAGACATTGGCATAGTGGTTGTTTTGCCGGTGTCTGAGGTGGAACTATATTTCTATGTAGCCTACACTTTCTGCTTCTGAACTTCTTACTGGGCGTGGCGTCGTGACAATGATCACAAGAGCAGCAGCTCGTCAATTTGACAGCTCCAATGCAGTTACACCTCCGACAACACCAAAACATCAGCCATGCGGGTGCCGGCTATCGCCTGTTAATGCTTGATGTCATTAAATCTAGGTCTCAGTCATACACGCACACAAATTAGAGGTTGACCGATTAATCAGAATGGCTGATTAATTAGGGCCGATTTCAAGTTTTCATAACAATCGGAAATCGGTATTTTAGTGCGACGATTTGCCGTTTTACTTTTACACCTTTATTTAACTAGGCAAGTCAGTTAACACATTCTTATTTTCAATGACTGCTTAGGAACAGTGGGTTAACTGCCTTGTTCAGGGGCAGAACATATTTTCACCTTGTCAGCTCGGGGGATCCAATCTTGCAACCTTAACTAGTCCAACGCAATAACGACCTGCCTCTCTCTCGTTGCACTCCACAAGGAGTTACGCGAATACAGTAAGCCAAGGTAAGTTGCTAGCTAGCATTAAACTTATCTTATAAAAAACAATCATAATCACATGGTTGATGATATTACTAGATATTATCTAGAGTGTTCTGCGTAGCATATAATCTGACTGAACATACAAGTATCTGACTGAACGGTGGTAGGCAGAAGCAGGCGCGTAAACATTCATTCAAACATCACTTTTGTGCGTTTTGCCAGCAGCTCTTCGTTGTGCGTCAAGCATTACGCTGTTTAGGACTTCAAGCCTATCAACTCCAGAGATGAGGCTCGTGTAACCGAAGTGAAATGGCTAGCTAGTTAGTGCGCGCTAATTGTCGATGTGTTCCTGGTTCGAGCCCAGGGAGGAGCGAGGAGAGGGGCGGAAGCTATACTGTTACACTGGCAATACTAAAGTGCCTATAAGAACATCCAATAGTCAAAGGTTAATGAAATACAAATGGTATAGAGGGAAATAGTCCTATAATTCCTATAATAACCACAACCTAAAACTTCTTACCTGGGAATATTGAAGACTCATGTTAAAAGGAACCACCAGCTTTCATATGTTCTCATGTTCTGAGCAAGGAACTTAAACGTTAGCTTTCTTACATGGCACATATTTTACATGGAACATATTGCACTTACTTTCTTCTCCAACACTTTGTTTTTGCATTATTTAAACCAAATTAAACATGTTTCATTATTTACTTGAGGCTAAATTGATTTTATTGATGTATTATATTAAGTTAAAATAAGTGTTCGTTCAGTATTGTTGTAATTGTCATTATTACAAATAAATAAAAATTGGCCGACTAATCGGCATTGGCTTTTATGGCCCTCCAATAATCGGTATCGGCGTTGAAAAATCCTATTCGGTCGACCTCTACTCTGTATCCCAAATAAATAGACCAAGGACAGTTATGAAGCAAATACCTAGGTCAGACTTCCTCTCCCAATGACAGGCATACACAGTAAGCCATCATTATGAAGGGGAGTTTGACTGACAGGTATAGGACATGAGGGGCAGCAGGTAGCCTAGTGGTTAGAGCGTTTGGCCAGTTGGGCCGAAAGGTTGCTGGATCGAATCCCTGAACAAGGCAGTTGGCCTACCGGGGAACAGTGGGTTGTCATTGTAAATATGAATTTGTTCTTAACTGACTTTCCTAGTTAAATAAACTAAATAAAAATGAGAGGAGCTGAAAGCACATTGTCCGTCTCTTTGCCTTTCCAGTAAACGCAGAAAAGGCAAGACGTGCGAAAGAGAGCACGTGAGAAAATTAAGATGACTATTACACAAGTGGCTCTGAACAGCAGATTGAGATAATAGCTAAACAGCAACAACTTACGGCCTGCCGTTCTCCACCTGCACTCCAATAGACTGGAACTTGGTCGAGGGAGGCGGTTGATCCTCTCTCTGGATTGGCTGAACACAATCCACCTACAAGTCAACCACTACAATGAATGAGTCATTCTACACACCCTCTGTGTAGCAGCACATTACAGTAAGTCAGACATTCAACCCGAACACCCCGGTCTTGCCAATTTAGAAAATTGATTCCTGGGCTCACCTGGATGCCGATAGAGGAGAGCTTCCTTTTGGTGGGAACAGGCTCTGGTAGGGTCAGGGACTGGTCTGGGGTGAGGCTGGGGCCTGGGTTTAGGGTATCATTCTGGGGCTGGACCTGGGGCGAAGACTGGGTGGTGATGGAGGAGGGTGGTGGGTGGGAGTCCCTCGGGGCAGGGACAGGGGCAGCGACGGGGGCTGGGGGCTTTGAGCCCTTGGCCAGGCTGCCTGTACGCAGGCTGCAGAGGCTGTCGGAAGAGTTGCTGCTGCGTCCTGATTGGCTGTTGGCCTCGCCACGGTGGTCCTGTTGGTCCAGGTATGTGTCCTGGGCCGACTCAGTGCTGCTCTGCACCGTCACAGAGATGTAGGGCGTGGAGGTAGTGCGCGGAGGGACCGGCGGGGGAGCCTTCTTACAGGAGCTGTTTACACAAGTCGGCAGTGCTGGGAAGAGAAGGGGCAGAAGGACCATTCTGTGAAACCTGAACCAGGACAAAGCAGGAAATTCCAGTAGCGCCAACTGAGCCACCACACCAGCTAAATGGAACTGTAAAAGGCATCCTGAGTAGAGGATTATCGCTGAAATCAAACCACTGCAAAAAGAGCAGCACGCTCAAAAGTTTTAAAAAACTAAAAACATTACCAATTTTCCTATGCCTAACACACACACACACACACACACACACACACACACACACACACACACACACACACACACACACACACACACACACACACACACACACACACACACACACACACACACACACACACACACACACACACACACACACACACACACACACACACACACTGTTTCCTGTCATCCTGCGGTTTCAGTTCCATTGACGTCAGTCTATACCTATGGGAGTCCCTTACCTGCCTAGTTACCAAATCATGTTAATTCTCATGGGACTATAGACGTGGTGGTTGTTTGGCAACAAAACCGACACGTGAGCAACTATGGGAAAAAACAGACGGGGTTGGCTTACACGTAAACCATATTTTTTTTATCAAAATGTTCTTTGAAAAGAAATACATATGAACAATGAGCATTTAGGGCTGGGCGGTAAACTGTATTTTACTACATTGAACAAAAAGTAGAACGCAACATGTAACCATTTCTAAGATTTTACTGAAAAATCAGTAAATTGAAATAAATTCAGTTGGCCCTAAATATAGGATTTCACATTACTGTGCAGGAGCGCAGCCATAGATGGGTCTTTGAGGGCATAGGCCCATCCACTTGGGAGCAAAGCCCACCCACTGGGGAGCCAGGCCCAGCCAATCAGAATGAGTTTTTCCCCACAAAAATGCCTTTATTACAGACATTCTTCTTAGCACCCCACCCCACCCTCCCCCTTCTGATGATCCCACAGGTGAAGAAGCTGGATGTGGAGGTCCTGGGATGACATGGTTACACGTGGTCTGCTGTTGTGAGGCCAGTTGGACAAACGGCCAAATTCTCTAAAATGACATTGGAGGTGGCTTTTGGTACTGAATTGAACATTTGATTATCTGGAAACAGTGCTGGTTGGTATTCCCACAGTCAGCATGCCAATTGCACACTCCCTCAAAGACCTGAGACATCTCTGGCATCGTGTTGCGTGACAAACCTGCACATTTTAGAGTGGTGTTTTGTTGTCCCCAGCAAAAGGTGCACCTGTGTAATGATCATGCCGTTAAAAAAATCATAAAATGTTCACCAACAGCTATTTAAACAGCTGTTTGAGTGGGATCTGATTAAAGGCCGATCAAATAGGGCCGATTTCAAGTTTTCATAATCGGTATTTTTGGACAACGATTATGGCCGATTACATTGCAATCCACGAGGAAACTGCGTGGCAGGCTGACCACCTGTTACGCGAGTGCAGCAAGGAGCCAAGGTAAGTTGCTAGCTAGCATTAAACATATCTTACATCTTAAACATATCTTATAAAAAAGCAATCATTAGTTAACTACACATGGTTTATGATATTACTAGGTTAACTAGCTTGTCCTGCATTGCATATAGTCAATGCGGTGGCTGTTAATTTATCATCGAATCACAGCCTACGTCAACTTCGCCAGACGGGTGAGGATTTAACAAAAGCACATTGCTGAAAAAAAGCACAATCTTTGCACAAATGTACCTAACCATAAACATCAATGCCTTTCTTAAAATCAATACACAGAAGTATATATTTTTTAAACCTGCATATTTAGTTCAGAAATTCATGTTAGCAGGCAATATTAACTTCTTATGGCTGGGTGCAGTATTGAGTAGTTGGATGAATACGGTGCCCAGAGTAAACTGCCTGCTACTCAGTCCCAGTTGCTAATATATGCATATGATTAGTATATTTGGATAGAAAACACTGACGTTTCTAAAACTGTTTGAATGATGTCTGTGTAAAACAGAAAAAATCCAACCAGGAAATCTGAGGTTAGTTGTTTTTCAACTCATTCCCTTATTGAAGATAGTGGGATATTGGTCATGTTGCACTTCCTACGACTTCCACTAGATGTCAGTCTTTAGAACCTTGTTTGATGCTTCTACTGTGAAGTGGGGGCGAATGAGAGGGGAATGAGTCAAGAGGTCTGGCAGAATGCCTTGAGCTCGTGACGCTCGTTCACGTGAGAGTGAGCTCTGTTCCATTGCTTTTCTACAGACAAAGGAATTCTCCGGTTGGAACATTATTGAAGATTTATGTTTGATTTATGTTAAAAACATCCTAAAGATTGATTCTATACTTCATTTGACATGTTTCTACGGACTGTAGCAGAACTTTTTGACATTTCACATGCTCCTAGTGAACTCGCTTCTTGAGTTTGGATTTGTTTACCGAATGGGCTAACAAAACAAACATTTATTGTGGAACTGGGATTCTGCATTCTGATGAATATCATCAAAGATAAGTCAATATTTATAATGTCATTTCTGACTTCTGTTGACTGCACAATGTGGAGGATATCTTTTTGGTTTGTTTGGGCTCTGAGCGCCATACTCAGATTATTGCATGGTATGCTTTTTCCATATAGCTTTTTTGAAATCTGACACATCGGTTGGATTAAATTCTTAGGGCTGAGATCCCGCTAAGGGGATCGATATGACAACAACCAGAGAAAGTGCAGGGCGCCAAATTCAAAACAACAGGAAATCCCATAATTAAAATTCCCCAAACATACATGTATTTCACACCATTTTAAAGATACACTTCTTGTTAATCCCTACCACAGTGTCAAATTTCAAATAGGCTTTACGGCAAAAGCACTACAAACAATTATGTTAGGTCAGAGCCAAGTCACAGAAAAACACAGCCATGTTTCCAGCCAAAGAGTGGAGTCACAAAAATCAGAAATAGAGAGAGAATTTATCAATAACCTTTGATCTTCATCAGATGACACTCATAGGACTTCATGTTACACAATACATGTGTTTTGTTCGATAAAGTTCATATTTATATAAAATAATCTCAGTATACATTGGCGCGTTACGTTCACTAGTTCCAAAAACATCCGGTGATTTTGCAGAGAGCCACGTCAATTTACAGAAATACTCATCATAAATGTTGATGAAGATACAAGTATTATACATGGAACTTTAGATACACTTCTCCTTAACTAGGAAAATTGTGTCACTTCTCTTACGTTCAGTGCAAGCAGAGTCAGGGTATATGCAACAATTTGGGCCGCCTGGCTCGTTGTGAACTAATTTGCCACATTTTTACATAATTATGACATAACAGGTTGTGCAATGTAACAGCAATATTTAGACTTAGGGATGCCACCCGTTCTATAAAATACGGAACGTTTCCGTATTTCACTGAAAGAATAAACATTTTATTTTCTAAATTAGTTTCCGGATTTGACCATATTAACGACCAAAGGCTCGTATTTCTGTGTTTATTATATTATAATTAAGTCTATGATTTGATATAGCAGACTGAGCGGTGGTAGGCAGCAGCAGGCTCATAAGCATTCATTCAAACAGTACTTTCCTGCGTTTGCCAGCAGCTCTTAGCAATGCTTGATCACAACGCTGTTTTTGACTTCAAGCCTATCAACTCCTGAGATTAGGCTGGCAATACGAAAGTGCCTATTAGAACAGCCAATAGTCAAAGGTATATGAAATACAAATGGTATAGAGACGTGTCATAATTCCTAAAATAACTACAAACAAGAACATCTTAACTGGGAATATTTACCACCAGCTTTCATATGTTCTGAGCAAGGAAATTAAACGTTAGCTTTTTAACATGGCACATATTGCACTTGAACTTTTTTCTCCAACACTGTGTTTTGCATTATTTAAACCAAATTGAGCATATTTCATTATTTATTTGAGACTAAATAGATGTATGTATTATATTAAGTTAAAATAAGTGTTATTGTTAATTCAGTAGTGTTAATTGTCATTATTACAAATAAATATACATTTGAAGTCAGAAGTTTACATACACCTTGGCCAAATACATTTAAACTTAGTTTCACAATTCCTGACATTTAATCGTTGTAAAAACTCCCTGTCTTAGGTCAGTTAGGATCACCACTTTATTTTAAGAATGTGAAATGTCAGAATAATAGTAGAGAGAATTATTTAATTAAGATTCTTTCTTTCATCACATTCCTAGTGGGTCAGAAGTTTACATACACTCAATTAGTATTTGGTAGCATTGTCTTAAAATTGTTTAACTTGGGCCAAACGCGTCGGGTAGCCGTCCACAAGCTTCCCACGATGAGTTGCGTGAATTTTGGCCCATTCCTCCTGACAGAGCTGGTGTTCCCGAGTCAGGTTTGTAGGCCTCCTTGCTCACACACGCTTTTTCAGTTCTGCCCACAAATGTTCTATAGGATTGATGTCAGGACTTTGTGATGGCCACTTCAATACCTTGACTTTGTTGTCCTTAAGCCACTTTGCCACAACTTTGGAAGTATGCTTGGGGTCATTGTCCATTTGGAAGACCCATTTGCAACCAAGCTTTAAATTCATGACTGATGTCTTGAGATGTTGCTTCAATATATCCACATAATTTTCATCCCTCATGATGCAATCTATTTTGTGAAATGCACCAGTCCCTCCTGCAGCAAAGCACCTCCACAACATGATGCTGTCACCCCCATGCTTCACGGTTGGGATGGTGTTCTTTGGCTTGCAAGCCTCCCCATTTTTCCTCCAAACATAACGATGGTCATTATGGCCAAACAGTTCTATATTTGTTTCATGAGACCAGAGGACATTTCTCCAAAAAGTATGATCTTTGTCCCCATGTGCAGTTGCAAACAGTAGTCTGGCTTATTATGGCGGTTTTGGAGCAGTGGCTTCTTCCTTGCTGAGCGGCCTTTCAGGTTATGTCAATATGGGACTCGTTTTACTGTGGATATAGATACTTTTGTACCTGTTTCGTGCAACATCTTCACAAGGTTCTTTGCTGTTGTTCTGGGATTGATTTGCACTTTTCGCACCAAAGTACGTTCATCTCTATGAGACAGAACGCGTCTCCTTCCTGAGCGGTATGACAGATGCATGGTCCCATGGTGTTATACTTGCGTACTATTGTTTGTACAGATGAACGTGATACCTTCAGGCGTTTGGAAATTGGATGAACCAGACTTGTGGAAGTCTACAATTTATTTTCAGAGGTCTTGTCAGATTTCCTTTGATGTTAAAGCAAAGAGGCACTGAGTTTAAAGGTAGGCCTTGAAATACATCCACAGGTATACCTCCAATTGAGTCAAATGATGTCAATTAGCCTATCAGAATCTTCTAAAGCCACAACATTTTCCTGTAATTTTCCAAGCTGTTTAAAAGCACAGTCAACTTAGTGTATGTAAACTTCTGACCAACTGGAATTGTGATACAGTGAATTCTAAGTGAAATAATCTGTAAACAATTTTTGGAAAAATGACGTGTGTCATGCACAAAGTATATGTCCTAACCAACTTGTAAAAACGACAGTTTGTTAACAAGTAATGTATGGAGTGGTTGAAAAACAAGTTAATGTAAACTTCCGACTTCCAACTGTATATTTTTTTTTGAAGAAGAAGATGAATCGTTATCGGCTTTTGTTTGGTCCTGCAATAAATTGCTATCGGTGTTGAAAAATCGTAATCGGTTGACCTCTAGTCCAGTTACCACATTCATCAAGTCATATGGTCATTTCTTCCGGGTTGGAGCGAGTGGTCGCATCGGCACTTCGCTCCCGCGGGTAGTATAACTTGTTCATTACATTTCATTACATTTCATTATATTTCATTATAGCACAACAGTTTGATTTGTCTAATCTTAGCAATTTCTTCTCAGCTAGCTACATAGCCGTCTTTGTATCAAAGATAATTGCGTAATTATCGTATTTCGCCGTCCTAACGTAGTCTTCACTAGCCAGCTAGCTAACGTCCACTGATTAGCTGCACTGGAGAAACTATTACACTCAACTGAACGACTTGATTAGTGTAGTGTTAGCTAGCTACATAGCTGTCTTGGCTGTCTTCATATCCAAGATAATTGTGTTGTTTAGGTTTAGAGTGTGTAGTCTTAGAGTGATTATCTTAATTTACCGAGGTTAGCTAGCCAGCTATTTGTCGTCCTTAACGTAGGAGACTCTGCTAGCTAGCCAACGCTAGCCAACGTCTTCTGAATAGAATTCAACAACCCGGTCGCATTCACAGGTAGTATCACATTTTCACTTCATTTCATTACAGTACAACGGTTTGATTTGTACATAGCTAGCTACATAGCAGTCTTTGTATCAAAGATAATTGTGTAGTCTAGAGCGATTTCCTAGGTTCGCTAGCCAGCTATCGTCGTTCTTTTAACGCAACGTAACGTAAACAACACTGCTAGCTAGCCAGCTAGCCCCCGAATAGCAACACTGCAGAAACTATTACACTCAACGGAACGACTTGATTAGTGTAGTGTCAACAACGCACCCACTGCCAGCTAGCCTACTTCAGCAGTACTGTATCATTTTAATCATTTTAGTCTATAAGATTCTTGCTACGTAGCTTAACTTTCTGAACATTCGAGACGTGTAGTCCACTTGTCATTCCAATCTCCTTTGCATTAGCGTAGCCTCTTCTGTAGCCTGTCAACTATGTGTCTGTTTATCCCTGTTCTCTCCTCTCTGCACAGACCATACAAACGCTCCACACAGCGTGGCCGCGGCCACCCTACTCTGGTGGTCCCAGCGCGCACGACCCACGTGGAGTTCCAGGTCTCCGGTAGCCTCTGGAACTGCCAATCTGCGGTCAACAAGGCAGAGTTCATCTCAGCCTATGCCTCCCTCCAGTCCCTCGACTTCTTGGCACTGACGGAAACATGGATCACCACAGACAACACTGCTACTCCTACTGCTCTCTCTTCGTCCGCCCACGTGTTCTCGCACACCCCGAGAGCTTCTGGTCAGCGGGGTGGTGGCACCGGGATCCTCATCTCTCCCAAGTGGTCATTCTCTCTTTCTCCCCTTACCCATCTGTCTATCGCCTCCTTTGAATTCCATGCTGTCACAGTTACCAGCCCTTTCAAGCTTAACATCCTTATCATTTATCGCCCTCCAGGTTCCCTCGGAGAGTTCATCAATGAGCTTGATGCCTTGATAAGCTCCTTTCCTGAGGACGGCTCACCTCTCACAGTTCTGGGCGACTTTAACCTCCCCACGTCTACCTTTGACTCTTTCCTCTCTGCCTCCTTCTTTCCACTCCTCTCCTCTTTTGACCTCACCCTCTCACCTTCCCCCCCTACTCACAAGGCAGGCAATACGCTCGACCTCATCTTTACTAGATGCTGTTCTTCCACTAACCTCATTGCAACTCCCCTCCAAGTCTCCGACCACTACCTTGTATCCTTTTCCCTCTCGCTCTCATCCAACACCTCCCACATTGCCCCTACTCGGATGGTATCGCGCCGTCCCAACCTTCGCTCTCTCTCCCCCGCTACTCTCTCCTCTTCCATCCTATCATCTCTTCCCTCCGCTCAAACCTTCTCCAACCTATCTCCCGATTCTGCCTCCTCAACCCCCCTCTCCTCCCTCTCTGCATCCTTTGACTCTCTATGTCCCCTATCCTCCAGGCCGGCTCGGTCCCCCTCCCGCTCCGTGGCTCGATGACTCATTGCGAGCTCACAGAACAGGGCTCCGGGCAGCCGAGCAGAAATGGAGGAAAACTCGCCTCCCTGCGGACCTGGCATCCTTTCACTCCCTCCTCTCTACATTTTCCTCCTCTGTCTCTGCTGCTAAAGCCACTTTCTACCACGCTAAATTCCAAGCATCTGCCTCTAACCCTAGGAAGCTCTTTGCCACCTTCTCCTCCCTCCTGAATCCCCCCTCCTCCCTCTCTGCAGATGACTTCGTCAACCATTTTGAAAAGAAGGTCGACGACATCCGATCCTCGTTTGCTAAGTCAAACGACACCGCTGGTTCTGCTCACACTGCCCTACCCTGTGCTCTGACCTCTTTCTCCCCTCTCTCTCCAGATGAAATCTCGCGTCTTGTGACGGCCGGCCGCCCAACAACCTGCCCGCTTGACCCTATCCCCTCCTCTCTTCTCCAGACCATTTCCGGAGACCTTCTCCCTTACCTCACCTCGCTCATCAACTCATCCCTGACCGCTGGCTACGTCCCTTCCGTCTTCAAGAGAGCGAGAGTTGCACCCCTTCTGAAAAAACCTACACTCGATCCCTCCGATGTCAACAATTACAGACCAGTATCCCTTCTTTCTTTTCTCTCCAAAACTCTTGAACGTGCCGTCCTTGGCCAGCTCTCCCGCTATCTCTCTCTGAATGACCTTCTTGATCCAAATCAGTCAGGTTTCAAGACTAGTCATTCAACTGAGACTGCTCTCCTCTGTATCACGGAGGCGCTCCGCACTGCTAAAGCTAACTCTCTCTCCTCTGCTCTCATCCTTCTAGATCTATTGGCTGCCTTCGATACTGTGAACCATCAGATCCTCCTCTCCACCCTCTCCGAGTTGGGCATCTCCGGCGC
Organism: Oncorhynchus gorbuscha; assembly: GCF_021184085.1. Taxonomy (NCBI): domain Eukaryota; kingdom Metazoa; phylum Chordata; class Actinopteri; order Salmoniformes; family Salmonidae; genus Oncorhynchus; species Oncorhynchus gorbuscha. The sequence goes on along the minus strand of NC_060182.1, from coordinate 30,904,802 downwards.
GGCCCACGCTTGGATTGCGTCCTACCTGACAGGTCGCTCCTACCAGGTGGCGTGGCGAGAATCTGTCTCCTCACCACGCGCTCTCACCACTGGTGTCCCCCAGGGCTCTGTTCTTGGCCCTCTCCTATTCTCGCTATACACCAAGTCACTTGGCTCTGTCATAACCTCACATGGTCTCTCCTATCATTGCTATGCAGACGACACACAATTAATCTTCTCCTTTCCCCCTTCTGATGACCAGGTGGCGAATCGCATCTCTGCATGTCTGGCAGACATATCAGTGTGGATGACGGATCACCACCTCAAGCTGAACCTCGGCAAGACGGAGCTGCTCTTCCTCCCGGGGAAGGACTGCCCGTTCCATGATCTCGCCATCACGGTTGACAACTCCATTGTGTCCTCCTCCCAGAGCGCCAAGAACCTTGGCGTGATCCTGGACAACACCCTGTCGTTCTCAACCAACATCAAGGCGGTGGCCCGTTCCTGTAGGTTCATGCTCTACAACATCCGCAGAGTACGCCCCTGCCTCACACAGGAAGCGGCGCAGGTCCTAATCCAGGCACTTGTCATCTCCCGTCTGGATTACTGCAACTCGCTGTTGGCTGGGCTCCCTGCCTGTGCCATTAAACCCCTTCAACTCATCCAGAACGCCGCAGCCCGTCTGGTGTTCAACCTTCCCAAGTTCTCTCACGTCACCCCGCTCCTCCGTTCTCTCCACTGGCTTCCAGTTGAAGCTCGCATCCGCTACAAGACCATGGTGCTTGCCTACGGAGCTGTGAGGGGAACGGCACCTCAGTACCTCCAGGCTCTGATCAGGCCCTACACCCAAACAAGGGCACTGCGTTCATCCACCTCTGGCCTGCTCGCCTCCCTACCACTGAGGAAGTACAGCTCCCGCTCAGCCCAGTCAAAACTGTTCGCTGCTCTGGCCCCCCAATGGTGGAACAAACTCCCTCACGACGCCAGGACAGCGGAGTCAATCACCACCTTCCGGAGACACCTGAAACCCCACCTCTTTAAGGAATACCTAGGATAGGATAAGTAATCCCTCTCACCCCCCCCCCTTAAGATTTAGATGCACTATTGTAAAGTGACTGTTCCACTGGATGTCATAAGGTGAATGCACCAATTTGTAAGTCGCTCTGGATAAGAGCGTCTGCTAAATGACTTACATGTAAATGTAAATATGGGCTCTAAGTCTACTCCCACACATGACTACACATACACAGTCACAGGCTGAATGAAAACAAAGTTGGTAGCACTATTACCGGTAACTGTAGGGAATAACCTACATACTTGACTACGACAAGGGCTCCCGAGTGGTACAGAGGTCTAAGGCACTGCATCTCAGTGCTAGAGGCATCCCTACAGACCAACCAGTCGTGATTGGGAGTGCCATAGGGAGGCATACAATTGGCCCAGTGTTGTCCGGATTAGGGTTTGGCCGGGGTACTGAACTGACTTGCCTAGTTAAAGGTTAAAAAAAAAAATTAATAAAAACAAGGGCAGGGTAATTACATGGGTTTGCCTAGGCCTGTTTCACAGTCGATTCACTGTTACAAAGGGAAACGCCTGTCCTATATAGGCTAATCTTGCTGTGACCAAACTTCCTTCAATATCCTTTGTTTAAATCAACAGGGTAGTGTAGACATGAGATCTGTAATCAACAAACGCCAGCCTGCTCCATTTAATCCCTCATTAAAATGTCACCAATGCACACAAACAGGGCTGTGGAATCCAGTGGCCACAGAGAGAAACGCTGTCTCACACATTGCTGTAATAGCAGCAACAGCCTCGGCTCTGGGCCCAGCGCCAGCCGAGGACAAAGGGACATTTACTCCCTGAGAACGAGACACATTCCTCAAATGCCCAGCATAGACCCACAAGACTAAACGGGTGAATTAATGTAACGTGTTCCGTGTTGTCACGTTCTAAGTACCACAAGCCTCTTGATATCCATGTCTATGAGGCTAGTGTGGACCATACACAGTGCAATGTCCAGACTGACAGAGAACCTACACCCTCAAACAAAAGGAATATTACTTTTTTCCTATGACATCAGTAACACTAATGACAGAAATAAGCACTCACTAAAGCTGTAGTACAACATATTACTGATGACAGAAATGTTCTCTGTCCAGTCCTGCTGTGATTTGTACAACACTTGCCCTGCCCTCTTCTACTCCATGATCATGGGCTGTCCGCCCAGAGGTGATTATGGGGTAGATAAACTAAGCTGCCTTGAACCTCTGCTCCTGTGGGGGCAGTGCCAACCAGCTAAGCTACTACTCAACCACTGGTTCCACAGATAATGCCAGCCCTAAGTATCTGATACTAGTAGGGAAAAACATGTACCCTGTTCACCTCCAAAAACACAGAGCACTTAGATATCTGATAACATGAGTAGTGAATGTGTCGGCGAATATCACACCTTTACTTTGCATTCTAGGCTAAACCTGTCTTGCCCAAGCTACTGTATGTTCATACACAAGGCATGAGTTGATTACAGAACTGGAATTTGATCTGATGGGGAGCGGTCTATCATGCACTGATCAAAAGGAAAGGTGTTAGGAGAGTAGGCAAAAGGCTGTTTCTCTGTGGGGCTCATGGGGTTTCTCCTGCTCAGAAAGCACTTAACATCCATAACAGCACTGTCAACACGTTGGTGATCATCACAAGTTGGTGATTTTAGTTAACCGAAATTGGATTGCTTGTTAAAAGCACTGCAGTTAAGGCTCCAGGAAATACTCTCTCTACCAGCACGTGTGAGAGACGTATCTGATATCCAGTAACGGACCGGCAGACAGTTCAAATAAGACCAGATAAATGACACTGACATGACCCAGTCATTTCACCCTCTGTATTCATTGTAGATTTAAAATCCGTTCTGTTCTCTGTAGGGCTGACCCCATTTAGTCGACCGATCGATTGTTGGTCGATAGGCGTTTGGTCGACCAAGATTTCTTAGTCGAGCAGTAGCAAGACACCATAAGACAACTGTCTGAGTCACGCCTGCCTGAGTGGACTAATCCATTGTGGAGGCCGTGGGAATGGCACAGTCCATCACTCCGAGACGTGCTACTGAAATTCTATAATGTAAGAACAATGGTGCAACATTAATAAAAATGTACTTTCTTCCTCATTGGATAGTGGTCGCTATCCGCAGTTCTGAAACACATCAGTGCGGTGTTGAATTGGCGCCTTTCCCTAGACCATGTTGCTATGTGCATAATAGCAAAGTTAATCAGCATAATGGTGTTGAGAACAATGCGGTGGAGGCAGCAGCAGAATGAGATGAAAAAACAGCCCTAGATTTGTCTAAGAAAAGTGAGAGGAAACCAACTTAATTAGGTCTCTCGTATTATATATTATTAATTTACTGTTTACACTGTTCCAAATTGTCAGAAAAATCATAACCCCTCTTTTATCTTGATCTCATTATCATCATAACAATAAGTAATGTCTTTATCAGTAGTAGGCTTCGTATAGCAGCCGTGTAGGCCTAAGAGCGCATGCTGTTTACTCTTAATACCATAACTATATTTCAATACTTAAAGGCTACTGTGTCAGTCAATCATTTATTCATGTCACCACACAGTATAGGAGTCGTTCATGATTTGGAAAGCAATCAAGCATTTTAGTTTTAAAATAAAGCGTATCTTGAATAATTAGCGAAAACAATAAGACCATTCCATTTTGGAAATTGCATTCACCAATGAATGTGACTGTTTTTAGTCTTTGCTGTAATAAAGGCTTAATAAAAAATTACAACACTCTCTGGTACACTTATTTAGTGTTGTTTACATTATTCCAAACAGTCATATTTTGCTATTGTAATCTAACAGCACCTGTTTGGCAGACATAATGTACATGCAGCGCTTGCTCCTTTACCTTTTTCTCGATCTCCAGTATTTTCCGCAACTAGTCAAATTTATTCCACACATCTGACATCCCCTTTACCTCCTGAGCAACCAGTAAACATTCCCATTTCGAGTTCGCCATGTCCTCTGCATCCATTTAGCTGTTATTGTGTTCAGAGTTTGTTATAGCCAATTTATTGACGTGATTATGCTATAGGGCAGGCCCTATTGGTCACGTGCATGCGATGCATACGTGTCACGTAAAGAGAGCAAGGGTTGAGGGAATATGGAATGTTTTTCCTAAACAAATTAGGGATTTCGATAAAACTGTTTGGGTCAGAAATGGCTGTAATTATATTGCAGCTTCAGCAACACGGACAGCGTGATAAACATGTTCTGTGGTGGTCGCTGCAGCAGGGAGGAGAGAGACAAAGGGTGCAAGTCAAGTGTCACTGTCATTTTTTTTTAAACACCGCGCAATAAGTCTAAGCCAGTCTGGCACAATCAAATCAATTGCAATCCGACTGCCTCTAACCATTTGTGTCTTAGTTATTCCATCAAACAGCGTGCTTAACTTCTTGGTGACAGGGGGGCAGTATTGAGTAGCTTAGATGAATAAGGTGCCCAGAGTAAATTGCCTACTACTATGTCCCAGATGCTAATATTTGCATATTATTAGTAGTATTGGATAGAAAACACTCTGAAGTTTCTAAAACAGTTTGAATGATGTCTGTGTGTATTTCATTTAAGTGATTGCCTATCCAATATGCTGTGTCTATGGGGCCAGATTGCACTTCAAGGCTTCCAGCAGATGTCAACAGTCTTTAGAAAGTTGTTTGAGTCTCTATTATGGAAGTGGATCGAATAAGAGCTGTTTCAACAAGTGGACTTGGCTGTGGCCAATCAGTTGTTTACTGCACGGTCAAGCCTTGCCTTCTTTTTCCTCTGTAATGAATACGCTATCTGACTCAGTGGTTGCACTAACCTCTTAAGTCGACCCGACACGCATGCGTCCCATCTAGCCATCTGGAAATGCAAATGCACTACGCTAAATGCTAATAGCACTCGTTAAAACTCAAACGTTCATTAAAACACAGATGCAGGGTACTGAATTAAAGCTACACTCGTTGTGAATCCAGCCAACAAGTCAGATGTTTAAAATGCTTTTCAGCGAAAGCATGAGAAGCTATTATCTGATAGCATGCAACACCCCGAAATACCTGAAGGGGACGTAAACAAAATAATTAGCATAGCCGGCGCTACACAAAACGCAGAAATAAAATATAAAACATTCATTACCTTTGACGATCTTCTTTGTTGGCACTCCTAGATGTCCCATAAACATCACTATTGGGTCTTTTTTTCGATTTAAATCGGTCCATATATACCCTAAATATCGATCTATGAAGAGTGTGTGATCCAGGAAAAAACAGCATTTTAAAACGCAACATCGTTTTTTTAAATTAAAAAAGTTGACGATAAACTTTCACAAAACACTTCGAAATACTTTTGTAATCCAACTTTAGGTATTAGTAAACGTTAATAATCTATCAAATTGATCACAGGGCCATGTGTATTCAATAGCTCCACGTCTTGAACTCATGGCCGAAAGTTTCTCATCCAAAACATCCTGTTGGAGACCGGAAGGAATGGGCTCTCTTACTCGTTTGACCAAGAAACAAAGGCCAGGCAATTGACAAGACTGGCGACATCATGTGGAAGCTGTAGGACTTGCAATCTCAGCCCCATGTATTGTTTATGTGAAACCAAATTACATGCAAGTGGCGCATTGATACTTTTTCCAGTTTTCAGTGGTCAGTTTTTCTTGCGTTTGTCGATGAAACACAGGCTCTGTTATAGTCACAGCCGTGATTTAACCAGTTTTAGAAACATCAGAGTGTTTTCTATCCACACATACTAATCATATGCATATACTATATTCCTGGCATGAGTAGCAGGATGCTGAAATGTTGCGCGATTTTTAACAGAATGTTCAAAAAAGTAGGGGGTAAGATTAACAGGTTAAGAACAAGTTTATCTTTAATTCTATGTAAAACATGTATCTTACAAAGTTTATGATGAGTTATTTCTGTTATTTGATGTGGCGCTCTGCAATTTCTCCTGATGTTTTGGAGGCATTTCTGAACATGGCGCCAATGTAAACTCAGGTTTTTGGATATAAATATGAACTTGATCGAACAAAACCTACATGTATTGTGTAACATTGAGTCCTGGGAGTGTCATCTGATGAAGATCGTCAAAGGTTAGTGATTAATTGATCTATATTTCTGCTTTTTGTGAGACCTCTCTTTGGTTGGAAAATGGCTGAATGCTTTGTGTGACTAGTTGCTGAACTAACATAAAACGTTCTGCTCTCGCCGAAAAGCCTTTTTAAAATCGGACACTGTGGTTGGATTAACGAGAAGTGTATCTTTAAAATGGTGTAAAATACTTCTATGGTTGAGGAATTTGAATTATGAGATTTCTGTTTTAAATTTGGCACCCTGCACTTTCATTGGCTGTTGGCGAGGTGGGACGCATAGCATGTCTATATATGGAAAAATACACATTGAACATTTATACCAATAGATTAGTCGAAAGAACTAAGGACGACTGACTCCGAGTCAACCAATAATTATTGTCGGGGACAGCCCTAGTTCTCTGCTCTTAGGGTGTCAAGTGTCTGGAGATTGCTGTGGGATTTTGACGGTTTAATTACTGTTGGGCTTATTTTTGTGCACTCCTCATCCTGCCAATTGAGATGTGTTAATTACTCAAACTAGCCTCAGCTGGGAGAGATGAGAGTGCTGATTTAATTGTTTTCCCAACCTTGAGGGAACACAGTTCTAAATGCTGCAGATAGAAAAAGCAGCATGTATGTTCTCTCTGAACATTCTACAACATGTCTGCCTTTGCAACTCATTGAATGGGACCTTGGTGGTCTGGTGACTCCAGAGCTGATTCCTGCATTCCTTCCTGTCTGCAACACTAAACATCCATGCCCCCACTGTGTGTTGGACTAGTGCTGCCTGGGAAACCTTTAATTGGTGCTCCTGTGAGTGTTCCTATCTGCACAAGACACGGCCGGAGGTTGGATTAGCCCCAGATTAAGATTAACGGCATTATAGTGGCAGGGGGACATGCAGACTGGCTGTCTGTCTGCTAGAGAACTAGGCTGGTTGCCCAAACCAGAGGGGACGTAAAGGGCTGAGGAGAGAAATCGGCAGACAAGCTGGACAGGGACATAGGATTGGGCGACCCTCTTTTTATAGCAGTGTGTGTAGTGACCAGCTACACAAGCAGTACACCGTCCCACTTCCTCAGACTGAGCCTTTGAGATTGAATTATGACACCATGGATGCAGGAAATTCTCCTTGTGACCCAATTCTGACAGATTGGTCACTTCAATTGGACAGGGATTCAGACAAACCTAATAGGAGAGGCTTGCAGACTCCCTGGCCGGGATTGCATCATTGTGCTGCTTTGAGTCATTTCTCTAGCACAACCCACCAATGAGTAATTTTACTACTCTACCCATTGGGTTGATCTGAAATGTACCATATTTCAGGCAACAAGTGACTCCTCACACCACACCACCCACTGACTCACCAATGAGTATGTCTGTAGTCCGTGTGGGTGTATAGCCAAGAGCATGCAACTCAATGTCTGTGTATTCGTGTTATCCGAAGCCTATGAATGAATGGCCATCTGATCCCAGCCCTACAACCACTTTCAGGCTAAAACTTTGAGTCAAGGATTCTACGCTGGTCCCCGGTAGACAGAACACTGATCAAATCCCCTCTGAAAAGGCCCAGCTGTCTAACTGCAAAGCACTTCAGTGAGCACGGTGCCAGAAGCTGCTCAATTATTAATTGTATATGCAGTACTCTCGAATCAGACTATTAAAAGGCCTTTGGCTATAAGGCAATAAAAAGGCAAGCGACAGGGGATTGCTACTGAAAGTTATTGGCCTTCAACTGACTTCTAAGCAAGATAAACTCCTACGAACATCAGTTGACCGGAGTGATACATTCATAACAGTATGTTTTGAAATAGTAAAGTAGTCAGCAATCCATACTTGCTTAATTTCTGTTTAGTTCACAAATCAGCTAGCCATTTGCTCTTTGATCATAGCAGTAAAACCCAACAAATGAATGCATTATTAAAGCATTTGGCAAGGAAGTAGCCTTACTACTTAACTTACCACACGCACACCTTTTAATGTGCAACTAAGACTAAGCAGAATACAGTAACATGAGAATGTCAAACAAGCTTTTTAGCTAACTTGGCTGATCTAGCAACGGGATCTAACGTTAGCTGGTTCATATGGTCAATGTCATGGTGGGAAAATGTATGACATGGAACTAGTCATTGAATTTTACCAGTCTCACTTCAAACTTACCAAAATAGGAATCTAGTTAACTGGTTTGCTAATTCAACCAGTGGTTGTCAGCGTTGATGGCTAACGTTAGCTAGTTACCCGCTCTATCACGATGGCGTGCTGGCAGCTAGCTGGTTAACAATACGGTTGCTTTCGCAGGCATCGCTAACATTGGCTAGCTACACGAGCTAAAGAACAATACAAATGCATTGCTGCTAGCTAGACAATATTCGCCACAAACTGTCACATGTTAATAATTACAGCTCAAGTATTAGCGTGACAAATGACTGCCAGTTACGTTAGCAGTGGAATGAAACAAGCATCTGTACGACTCGTGCGATGTAGCTGCCTAGCTACCATTACTAGCAAGCTGGCTAGCTACGTGGTTACCAGAATCAGGGCGATTCATCCACGTTAACCAGCAAGGTAACGTTAGCTAGCTAGGCTTAAAACTAGCTAACGACGTTTAATACCAATCGGTTCAAAACTCTGCATGCAGGAGTACGTTATAAAATACTGATTCTTACTTTGATAAAGGTGAGTCAATAAATCCGTATTTTCTGTTCATTCATTCATAGTTGTTTTAATAGTGAGAGAGGCATACGCTACCGTAGCATTTGATTGTTCACAACGCACTTTCCATAAAGAAGGGAATTGAATAGGACACGCCCTTGAAGATGAGGCTTGGAGTCCACTTTTTAAGACGAACACACTACACAACACCATTGGATGTCGATGGTCATCAATCTTAACGTAGACGAACAGGATTGGTTCCGTAAGTGCGTCACGTTTTTCCAAAGTTTTGGTATACGACAGATGATTTCTAAACGCCCATTAGATAGTATCTCTGTCTATTTTTGTGGGTACGTTTTTTCCCCGCCCTGGTAGCGTAGGTTCCCGCCTCTAAAATGTACATTTTTATCATTTTTTCGCATAGGCTAGCTTTTCTTGCCCATGGACCCCCTCCCATGGACCTCAATCATTCTTTAACAACAACAAAAAACGAATTTTCACATCTTGTCTTATCATCAGGTGAATGAAAAACTGCCCTGCATTCATAACCAATTGGGAAGATGTTATATTTACCACATATGACTGGGAAAAATCGACTTGAAAGTCCCTATGCACACACACTGGACTCTACCCACACATTCACAGTCAACCAAACACACGTACACAATACGTCCATACACACATACTAGTACTCCCAGTATATAGCCATATTATTTTTTACTCTTTATTGTTATTCATTATTCTTTGTGTATTTATTTCTTGTGTCACTATTTATATGTTTATTTTTTGTATGTTTATTTTTTTATCTTTATCCTTGACATTGCTTTGTTGGGCGGGGGGAAACTCTAAGTAAGCATTTCACTCTTAGTCTACACGTGTTATTTACGGAAATGGTATTTGCAACTGGTAATTAGCAGTGGAAAACTCAACTCATCTATAATCCCTGAGCTCTGACTTCTCCCACATGCTGACCGCTGATGTGACCTACTAAGGAAATGACCTCAACAACAGCATTTTAAGCAGTTAAATGTAACAAAACATTATTTTTTTTTAAAGCAATCTATATATTAATATGTTTTTTTATTACTATAATTTGTTTACAGGCAGAATATCTGTACTTTTAGTTTATGGTTGAAGCAGATTGTTGGCCATTGGCAATCGGGGTTTCTCAATGAGTTCAAAGCATGTGAATGAATGCATACATTCAACTGATATTTACAACTTCACAACTGATAATTGCCACCTTCACACTTGGTTATGAATGCAGCAATATCCAGGGCAGTCAGGCTCCATTTAGGCTGCACAACTCTGATCTTTTCCCCACTAATTGGTCTTTTGAATAATCACATCAGATATTTTGGCTGCCTGTGTAAAAATATCAGAATTTGTCTGCCTGTGCAGCCATAGACAGGTAGACCAATTCTGATCTTTTTTTTTACTAATTGGTCTTTTGACCAATTGTCTCTGTGAAAAAGATGTGACTGGTAAAAAGACCAACTAGTTGAAAAAAGATCAGAATTGGGTGTGTGAATGCAGCCTCAGTGTTGCATTCAATTTAGGTAAGACAACCACATTTCACACAGTCATTGCAAGTAAAACTTTCCTCAATAAATCAGTCAAATCAGTGCTTGTAAGAAAATACAAATGTGTCAAGAGTGCAAGATACAGTATGTTTGATGGAACATGTTACTTCGATTGGCTGAAAACTATGAGTCAAATTATACACTATGGTCTAATGTTCAGATTGACACTTTTGAATTTTCATATTGGGCTATAGCTAAGTCTACCCAAAAAATGTAATGGAAACAGCAATAGTCTCTAACATGTCAATTATGGGGTGCCTTGCCCTTGTAAAGGCCTTGCTTCAGCATCTGTTTCAAATACCCAAGATGATTCAGCAAGAGAGCACAAAGCAGGCCGAGCTAGACCGACTTTACTGTCCCTGCTCTAAGCCCACTACAGTCTGCCCTGAGGCAAAGTTCATCTGGGCAAGCATCGCTATTGTGCTGCAAAGAGACTGCATTCACATGGCACATTGATTTCCATGCTGCTCAGACTCTACCCCGATAAACTTTTCACCCCCTGTAAGCTCTGTCTGAGTGCCCTTTTCATAGGCCTTGATGTGGTAACAGACATCAAAGGCCCTGAGCTGAGCCACAGAAATACATCAGATTCAGGAATGTAAACAGAAATTGTCTGGAGGAAACAATTGCAATGAAAAGTAGACCTTGATGTGTTTTTATTCATACTCAACACATGATTGTCGTGCTTTGGGCTTCATGTTTTTGAGGGATCAAATAATGTTTTGATCTGTTCTTATGTTCACAGGCTCCAGCAGTCGACAGACCCCTATCTGAGACCATCCACAGCTGCAACGGATGAATTGCTTCATGTCATGTAAGTAATTCCTCTAAAACTTTGAAATGGCTTGATATGGAGTGATCATCTGATAAGGATGGCTAGAGGAGAGAAATGTTGTGCTCATGCATGGAAGACAGCAGCAGCGCCAGTGCGTGTGTCGTGTGTACTATATGTGTATGTGACCCAGGTCATCAAACCCACCATGATCACCAGACATCATATCTCCCCTGCTCACTGTTGTGTAATGGGTATGGATGAGTTAGTTGGCACCAGTTCAGTCTTGCTGCACCCCCCCCCCCCCCCCGTCTACTTCCACACTGTGCTGGTAGGCCATTCAGTGCCACCAGCCAGAGGCCGAATCTGTCTCTCCCTGTTTGAGTGTAAGTGCATGCGTCACTGAGTACATACACTTTACAACGGAAGAAGTACAGTCCCTCACACCCTTCATATTAATTTATCTTCTGCTGGATTTGAAAATATACATCAATGCATGTGGGAATCTTACATAATAGTCCTTATCTTGCAGATACTCAATTATTAATGAATTGAGCCCAGGGCCCATCCCCCTCCTATGCCCAGGGCCCAGCCCACCTCTTTCCTGAGCCCAGGGCCCAGCCCCCCCCCCCCCCCCTCCATCCTATAAGCATTACAGTACACTCACTGGGGCTGGAGGTGTAGGTGCAGCCGGTGGTGGTGGGCGGAGGTGAATCAGAGTCCACTGAGGCGGTGTCCTCATCCTGGGAGCAGCCGGCCTGGATGGCTCGCAGGTAGCTGTGGCTGCGGGAGCGAAAGCACGTCGGTGTGGGCAGGTTCAGAGCCTCCACTGCCTGGGACTCCCCCTCGCAGTACAGCGAGCGCCCGCAGCCCTGCCCACACACCTGAAAGGACACGTGCAGGTTGACACGTTGGGGGCGGGGACTTAGGTGACGGCTAGCCCGCCACCGCCTGTGAGGCGAAAGCAGTGCAAGTCTCGGGTGGCAGGGAAGGATCCTGTTTCCCTCAGCTCACAAGAGCCCAATCAAAAGGAATGTTAGATTTACCAGAGAATCTCATGCACTGAGGAAAATAGGTACAGGAGTTATCATGCACAGTTCAAATTGTACTTAATGAAACGGATTGATTAAAAGTAAGCTACTTCAATAACCATGTTGAAGATATCTCATTATATCAATATTCTGTTTGAGCTTTGTGTTCACTGATACAATACAGTTTGTACACAGATTCTATCTGTGAAATACCACATAGAATGTTTAATCAGTGATGACAAGCCAGTGGTGTCAGATTTCCCTTTCCTCATCCCTGGAGCTAATGCAATCACTGTGACTGAGGCATCAACAGCCTCCCACTACAAGCTGTCCACTCACTCCACATCATAGTCGTAGTGGTTGTGGTGGTGTCAGATTTCCCTTTCCTCATCCCTGGAGCTAATGCAATCACTGTGACTGAGGCATCAACAGCCTCCCACTACAAGCTGTCCACTCACTCCACATCATAGTCGTAGTGGTTGTGGTGGTGTCAGATTTCCCTTTCCTCGTCCCTGGAGCTAATGCAATCACTGTGACTGAGGCATCAACAGCCTCCCACTACAAGCTGTCCACTCACTCCACATCATAGTCGTAGTGGTTGTGGTGGTGTCTGATTTTTCTCAGCTCAGCGACTCTATTGATCTACAGGACTTGTTTATTGGTGTAGCACATTTACAGGCTCTGGTGTTGACAACATGACACTTTTCCACAACAGCAGATTCACCAGCAGAAATATATCATAATACAACTGTATAGGATGGACAGGAAGTAGGTATTGTAGAGAGACCGGCCAGCTGAGTCAACTTCACCTGTCCACCCTGCGATAAGGGCTCGTTTCACTGTTCAAACAGTGCCAGAGTAGAGGAGGAGGAACAATGATAGCCTATTACGCCCAGTCTTCTATACCAGGCTGCTGTGATGTTCAAGGTTTTAATGATGTTGGTAGCAGGTGGAGTCTCTGCTTGTTCGTCCTGCTTTTCATTGCAGTGTGAGGAGTATGCTGGTGCCAGAGTTGGCTCATGGTCATCATTGTATCCCCCAAGAAAAAAAGGAGATGTAACAGGGATGCTCAGTATTCAAAATACATTTTAAAACTGCATTCAAATCAAATGATGAAACTTCACACCATTTCATGATATTTACAAGTAAGAGCTTTTTCCTTGGTTGCTGCTTATCTGTTATTTGATCCATGAGAATCTTGCAATACTTTTAGCCATGGTTTTGGAATGATTATTACCATCTTGAATCCATCTTTACAGTCTATATTTTTAGCACGCAAGCTGACCATGCTATCAACATCCTATTAATTTCTGGTTGTTGTTTCAGGCTTGAGGCTTGTCCACACTGAAGGTCTTTGCACTGACTGAGGGCATTCCTTATGAATAATTCATTTTATTCAGTAGTACCTACATCTGTCACACTTCTGTTGTATTTGTTGTATGGGGGTATTATTCCCACACAAACTGATAGGCCTGTTTTAGACCCTGATGAAGAGTGTCCTGAGTAATAGAGAGAGTGGACTTACATACCTGTCCACTGCTCATCATGCCCCTGCCCAGGGTAGAGTAGCTCTGGTGGAAGTCTTTGCCATCATTCCAGTGCCGCATGGCCACCGGGGGCTCTCCTGGGCTCACCAAGCAGTCCAGGTTGTCCAGGCTCCGATTGGTGGAGAGCTCTCTCAGGGAGGGGAGACAGCTACAGGGAAAGGGGGGAGAATTAGCTGCTGGAATTACCCCTCAACAGTAAGGAAAATACTTGGATGAAGGATGGGGAGGAAACGTGACGTCTTGGGTTGATGAGAACCGCTGGTGCTGGAGCATCCATTTTCAGTGGATGCTTGAACCTTCCCCAAACCTCTTGTGATTTTGTGAGATTAAATACCAGTGACATAAGAGGATATTGGGGTGTAGCTGGGTATCAAAATGACAGCACAGAGGAAACATTGAGTCATCAGTAAACATCAAAACAAAAGGGAGGAAATTTGAGTAATTTTTTTGCTTTGTAATCATTAATGGAATCTGCTGAGACGGATAGATTGTTTCCTCTGTTCTGACTTGTCTGTCAAGAAGGCACCTGTTAGTGGGAATGTGTGTGCCGGGGTGAGGGTGGAAGGGGTTTGTATGGGGAATCAGTGGTGTATAACGAGAGACATGACTGGATTGGCTGTAGCTGGGATACTAACACACCACTCGGAGCACTTGGTAATAGATGGGGTGTGGGAAGGAGCACGGCACAAAGCACTGGGGTGGTTAGAGAGAAGTGGCAGCAGCGGTGGGCATGTATGAATGGAGGGCCGTGCTGCCCCCCTCCATAAGACACTGACCTGGCCAAATGCTGCATTGAGCATGCACTCTGTAGTGGAGACCACAGTACCCCATTATCCTTCAGCATGAGAGCGTAGCAGCGAGGCCTGCCGGATTGGGTGGTGGGGAACATGACAAAACATTTCACCTTTTTGACCTCAAATGGAAACTTATGGTTACCTGTTGCTGGTAGGTGATTTCCTTTTCTTATAAATGAACATCCCCTAAGAACATGTTAAGCTGTCCCACTGATATGTGAATGCTTTGTAAGTCCTGGATAAGAGCGTGAACAAATGTAAAATGTCTGAACAAAGGTCTGTTGCAGCCTGCAGGTTTTACCTTGCATATACTGTAGAAACTGTTCCACATCAGTGTCAGGATTCTGCCCCCTGCTGTCCATTTGTGGTGGCCACTTTAATTGAATTGCATTGCTATATTCAACTCTTTTTTAGAGCAGGCAGGTTTCCATGCAGGGTGTCTGTAGCTACTTCTCTATAAAATAATATGTTCCCTCGGACATCCCATGTTATCTGTTCTGTCATGACATAGATTGATAATGAGAAACATGCCCCTCTTCTGAGACATATCTCAACAGTATTAACTACAGTATGATCTACATGCATATTTCCTCTTGAGGCTGTTTCACTCACTTGTGCAGTGGTGGTGGAGGCTGCTGCTCGCTCAGGGACTGATGGGTGGCCTTCAAGTAGCTCTGGCGGCGGGCAGCTGTTTTGGGTGAGGGTTTGGGGCTTCCCTCCGACTCCTCGCTGTCCTGATCCACGTCCCCCATGGCCTTGACGTAGCTGCCACTACGCATCCTCCGGCAGGGGATCTCCAGACCCCCGGGCCGTCCCCGGCCCCCCAGCGTAGCGCTCCAGTCCCCCAGGGGAATCTACAGACAGCATTGGGCCACAATGAGTCACCAAACCTTCAACTCTACTAAATCAGACATTCTTTTAACTAGCTTAATGAGAGAGACCTTGAATGGGTCATTTCATGTGAATGTACTGTGTGTGTATTTGAAATGAAAGTATTTGAACAATGGGATTATAGACTGTAAATGTGAATTAAAAAATGATTCAAATGAATTAGGTTTGAAAACAAATCTCCTCATTTCAGGGAACAGTAAAGCTGTGAGGGGAATTAGGGGGTGCAGTGGATGCTAGTGCCTGAATAATACTCACTGGGCCTCCTACCTGGAGGTACTGACAGGTCAGGTCCTGGTGACACGACTTGGTTTTGAGCAGCTTCCTGTTGACTGTGGCTGAGCCCTTCTGGAGCACCTGCCTGGCCTGGCTGAGGGTCAGTGTGGACCAGGAGCCTCTCTTCACCAGGGTGCTCTCCCTGCCTCCTCCTCCCACCAGCTCCCCTCCCCTGGTCCCTACCAGCGCTTGCGGGCAGGCCAGGTACTTGAGGTCGCTGCTGCTCTTGGAGGCCTTGAGTGTGTGAGCAGAGATGGTGTTGTAGCCCTGTGGGACGTGCCTGGGAGGAGCCTGGCTGTCCGACACCGCCCTGCCCAGCGTCATCATGCTAAGTGGGTTACGGTAGCCCACGGCGATAGTGCCGGCTTTGGCGGTTGTGTCACTGTCCAGGGCATTGTCTGAGCGCCAGAGCCCCAGTGCATTCTGCCTGCTAGGTTGCTGCTTCAGTGTTTCAGTCTTAGCCCTGTCTTTACTCTTACTCCTGCGGGTCTGCCTGGTCCCCTCCTCACCTCCCCCTGTAGTGCTGTTCATGTTGCCCTTGACCACCGAGCCCTCCAGCGACTGGGACTTGTTGAAGAGCTTCTGGACAGAGTGCATGATGTGACGGATGCGTCCGGGACTCTCGCTGCGCTGCTTGGCCACCCTGCCCCGGTGGAACTGGAGGGTACTGAAGCCATCCCTTTGCAGAGGTAGGTGCTTCTCCAGCTGGTCCAACAGATTAGATGGCAGCCGGTTCATCTTGGCTGCTGCTGCAGAGGAGATGGTAACTGATCCACTGGTGATCATGGGAGCCCCTCTAAGACCCAGGCCCATGGACATGGAGGTGGACAGGGTGCCCGCCCGGCTGCCCACAGGCCCACCCCCGGCAGGGACCATGTAGCCCTGGGAGTAGTCCGGGGAGTAGTCAGCCTGCTCTTGTTGCGAGGTGAAGTGGAGGCGGGGGAATGTGCTGCTGTTGGACATCTGGTTGAGGGGCAGCAGGCACTCCGAAGGCAGGGATTGGGGGTTGGGGCCCTGGTAGAGTTGGTGGGGGTCCAGGGTGCCGTAGTGGTTCATGGTGGGGCTCAGAAGGAAGGGGCCGTGGGCGTCAGACGTCAAGGGGTACAGGGGCTTCTTTGGGGCCCCCGATGGCTCACAGGAGTCCGACAGGTGACGGCTGCGATTGACTCCTAGCCCTTTCATGGTTGTCACAGCGCAGATCTCCTGCTGCCCTTAGAACATGTCTCCAGCTAGGGCACGTCTACAGCCCTGGAGGGCTCATCCTGGAACAGAGAATATGATATCTTTTAGAATATACAGTATGAAAAAGAGGAGGCGATAGTTAAGATAGAGTCTGATAAGAGTTTTATTGCTTCTCTTTAAAATTGATTACAATGAGATGTTTTGTCACTGGCCTACACACAAAACCCCCATAATGTCAAAGTGGAATTATGTATTTTTTATTTTTTATTTACAAATTAATACAAAATGAAAAGTTGAAATGTGTTAAGTCAATAAGTATTCAACCCCATTTTTATGGCAAGCCTCAGGAGTAGAACTGTGCTTAACAAGTTACATATGTTGCATGGACTCAGTCTGTGTGCAATAATAGTGTTTAACATGATTTTTAAATGACTACCTCATCTCTGTACCGCCATAAAATACAATTATCTATAAGGTAAGAAAAACTGGTTCAGTCTGCTTTTCACCAAACAATAACACACGGCCAAATCTACACTGGAGTTGGTTACCAAGAAGACAGTGAATGTTCCTGAGTGGCCGAGTTACAATTTTGACTTAAATCTGCTTTAAAATATATGGAAAAACCCCAAAATGGTTGTCAAGCAGTGATCAACAACCAATTTGACAGAGCTTTAAGAATTTTGAAAAGAATAATGGGCAAATGTTGCACAATCCAGGTGTGGAAAGCTCCAGGTGTGGCAATATTCACAGCTGTAATCGCTGCCGAAGGTGATTCTAACTTGTATTGACCAGTGGAGGTTCCCCAGAGGAGGCAGGCGAGGACCATCCTCCTTGGTGAATTTCATAAAAATAGTGAAACATTAATTGTGTCTATTTTTAGATAAAACTATATTAAATATATTCACGTCACCAACTAATTGATTAAAACACGTTGTTTTGCAATGAAGGTCTACAGTAGCATCAGCAGCTTGTTTACATCTTCCTCTGGGCACATTGACTCGTGGATCTCACTCCCTTCCATAGACTTACATTGTAATTATGGCAAGATCTGGAGAACATCCTCCAACCAATCAGAGCTATTGCAGCATGAACTAATATGTTGTCCACCCAATCAAAGGATAAGAAAATGAATTTAGTACTAAAATCATAAGCTACAGCTAGCTAGCACTGCAGTGCATAAAATGAGGTGTGTAGTTAACTCAAAGAGAGAGAGACAATAGTTGAACCGTTTTGAACAAATTAATTTCTTCAAAAATGAAGGAGACGAGAGAGAGAGAGTGCTAGCCATATTTCGTTTAAAAAATGGTTTGTTTCACTTACTTAGCTAGCAAATGCAGCTAGCTAACTAGTTTAGATTACTCAAACACCCGGCTTAAACAGAGAGGGATGCTATGTTACCTAGCTGGCTATGGCTATTCAACACTGGAACTCTTCCAAGTCAAGGTAAGCATTTGATTTGATTAATTTATTGCCACCGTAACTGCTAAACTGCTTGCTAACTGTACTGCATGCTTGTAGTGGGTTTACTAACGCGTCAGTTCTATTATCTATGTTGTTGACTTGACATTAGCTAATATGGTGACAATGATGTAGGCTGTGTGTAATGATATGAAGGTTTGGCTTGGAAAGGTTATTTCGCCTGGTCACTGACTGCTGATGTGTTGTGCACTGAAGTCCACAAGCAAAGGGAAAAAGGTAAGATGCACGTAGATGCAAGAAGGAATTATACAACGATCTGGCTGCTATGAAAGTGAACTGTTTGCATGTGATAGGGGTGTATTCATTCCGCTGATTCTGTTGAAAAACATAAACATGCCTGAATTTGTCCAATAGAAACTCTCCTTTGCAACTGTTGGACTAATGATTACACCCTAGATGAGCTAGATGCAGGCAAAATTGTGCAAGGTGGTATTGAACGTGTCAATGTCTGTCACCTTGATTACTGAAATGTATCTCGACCTGTGCACCTACGTTGTAAACTTTCATTCATAGGCTAGGTTGCAGCAACCTCATGTTGGGTATAGGGAAAATTTGAGTATCATGTAGTAAGTAGCCTAAACCATTGTTTAGCCTTGGTTTCTCAAATGATTACCTCGCCTGGTTCACCAACTACTTCTCTGATAGAGTTCAGTGTGTCAAATCGGTGGGTCTGCTGTCCGGACCTCTGGCAGTCTCTATGGGGGTGCCACAGTGTTCAATTCTTGGACCGACTCTCTTCTCTGTATACATCAATGAGGTCGCTCTTGCTGCTGGTGAGTCTCTGATCCACCTCTACGCAGACGACACCATTCTGTATACTTCTGGCCCTTCTTTGGACACTGTGTTAACAACCCTCCAGGCATGCTTCAATGCCATACAACTCTCCTTCCGTGGCCTCCAATTGCTCTTAAATACAAGTAAAACTAAATGCATGCTCTTCAACCGATCGCTACCTGCACCTACCCACCTGTCCAACATCACTACTCTGGACGGCTCTGACTTAGAATACGTGGACAACTACAAATACTTAGTTGTCTGGTTAGACTGTAAACTCTCCTTCCAGACCCATATCAAACATCTCCAATCCAAAGTTAAATCTAGAATTGGCTTCCTATTTCGCAACAAAGCATCCTTCACTCATGCTGCCAAAAATACCCTTGTAAAACTGACCATCCTACCAATCCTCGACTTTGGCGATGTCATTTACAAAATAGCCTCCAATACCCTACTCAACAAATTGGATGCAGTCTATCACAGTGCAATCCGTTTTGTCACCAAAGCCCCATATACTACCCACCATTGCGACCTGTACGCTCTCGTTGGCTGGCCCTCGCTTCATACTCGTCGCCAAACCCACTGGCTCCATGTCATCTACAAGACCCTGCTAGGTAAAGTCCCCCCTTATCTCAGCTCGCTGGTCACCATAGCATCTCCCACCTGTAGCACACGCTCCAGCAGGTATATCTCTCTAGTCACCCCCAAAACCAATTCTTTCTTTGGCCGCCTCTCCTTCCAGTTCTCTGCTGCCAATGGCTGGAACAAACTACAAAAAACTCAAACTGGAAACACTTATCTCCCTCACTAGCTTTAAGCACCAACTGTCAGAGCAGCTCACAGATTACTGCACCTGTACATAGCCCACCTATAATTTAGGCCAAACAACTACCTCTTTCCCAACTGTATTTTATTTATTTTGCTCTTTTGCTCTTTTGCACCCCATTATTTTTATTTCTACTTTGCACATTCTTCCATTGCAAAACTACCATTCCAGTGTTTTACTTGCTATATTGTATTTACTTTGCCACCATGGCCTTTTTTTGCCTTTACCTCCCTTCTCACCTAATTTGCTCACATTGTATATAGACTTGTTTATACTGTATTATTGACTGTATGTTTGTTTTACTCCATGTGTAACTCTGTGTCATGTATCTGTCGAACTGCTTTGCTTTATCTTGGCCAGGTCGCAATTGTAAATGAGAACTTGTTCTCAACTTGCCTACCTGGTTAAATAAAGGTGAAATATATATATATTTTTTAATTGTTACATTGAACTGGGTGAATAGAATATGAATGACAGTCATCCAATATCCTGTAATGTAAATAAGGCCATGCTATTAAAACATTTTCTTGTCCTCCCTCATCTGGCACCGACCGCCACTGGTATTGACTCAGGGGAATGAATACTTATCTAATAAAGATATATTAGTGCTTTATTTTTCAATATATTTTTTACAAATGTTAGAATATTTCTTCCACTTTCACAATACAGAGTTTTTGTGTAGATCGTTGACAAAAAAACAACAGTTAAATCCATCTTAATTCTACCTTGTAACACAACAAAATGTGGAAAAAGTCTAGGAGTGTGAATACTTTCTGAAGGCACTGTAAGCAAATGAACACAGAGTTGGAGCTCATCAACTATTTCCAATGTGTCCTTAAATCTTTTAAGTACTGTTGTGAAGCACTAACTAAAAATACATTGTGTGTCACACAGCACTTCTACAGCAATGTTATTGATATAGCTAAACCAAACTGCACTGCAAAAGACAGAGGAGTTGCCCTCTACCAGCAGATGAAGGGGACCATAACTGATCTTCTCCTGTAACCCACATCACCATGTCTGCATGGTTTTCCAACTAACCACCAGGGAGAGCTACAGAACAGACCAATTGGCATACAGGCTAGGCCAGAGATTTGAAAGCATCAGTGCTTCCCAACTGAGCTCAGGGTGTAGAATTATTTAGTACACACTGGTATATGCTCTGCTCATCAAAATTACATGATTCTCTTTATATGACTAAATGAAGTGAGAAATGTAAATTGACCATCTGTGCTTAATCTTGTATGTCTTTTAAAGGTCACTGCATATTAAAGCACCAAAGGACTGTCTGACTGAACTTTAAAGGCTATTAACTTATGATTTTATTAAGGTTATTTAGCAATGCAAATATAAACTGTGCATTTTACTGCAGAGTGCTACCCTGTATTCCACTATGTAGGCTGTCTACCCAGATGTACTGGGTTTGGTGCATAGGCCTCTGCTGCCACAATCACCTTGTACTAATTTAAGGTGAACGACAAGTAGAATCAGAGACTCACAGAGGTTAACATGGGGAATAGAACAAACACCGACGTAAGGCAGACACAGGTTGTAACCCCATTGAAGTACCTCAAAGCTATTACAGTGTCTTAAATGGGGAAGAACTGAGGAGCAGATGTGATATTCTGTATCCTGACCTCAGTCATCTCTCCTGGCTGTCGTAACCTGACCATAGACAGAGGTGATAGTAGAGCGCTCAGGGAATCAGGGATTAGTGTAAAGCAGAGCTGATGGATCCTCTCTCTCTGCTGGTTGGCTGTTGTCACATCACCTCTCTGAGACAGGAGACAGGGGATCCTAAAGCTCTGATGAATGATGGCCGTATTCTCCTGCCATGGAATTGTCTGTCAATACGGATAGCGGTTTCCACAGCAACAGTCAGTGCTCTAGGCTAGTCAGTCTAGACAAGTCTGTCTGTTTATTGGTTCTCTCTTCCTGATGCCTCTGACGTCACAGATCTACCTTGCAAACAAGGCTCTGGCATAATGACTCACGCGCATGCAGCTGGAAGCCTAAATCATGGTGAGGAAATTGATGATGGAACTGTTTTGTGGGCACAGGAAAACTAGTTGTAGCCTGAGCTTTTGGTGTCATTTTTTTCTAGTATCTCAGATTAACCTGTTCATTCTTCACGATCTGTAAACATGACATTAAAAAGTATAACAAATACCATATTTATGTGAGATTAATGCTTATCAAGCAAGCTGCTGCGTGGAGGAGTAGGAACCCACTGGGCACAGACATCAATTCAACGTCTATTCCAAGTTAGTTCAGCGTAATTTCATTGAAATTATGTGGAAACATTGATTCAACCAGTGTGTGTCATTGAACACAGCTTCACTGCATGGTCATTCAGCAACTCCCTCTGATAGCACAGTTGGAAATCCTGCCTGGGAGTTGAGCATGTACCGCTCACATTTAATTACCACAACATTAGTTTGGGGTTTGTTTCCTTTATCTAACCTCATACCCCCTCTGCTGTATGAGAGCTCTCACTTATCTCAGTCTGTCTCATTGGCTGAAGCAGAACAACGCAGAGACAAATACAGCCGGCTTCACAGCAATATACTGTAGGCTGCTGTAATTCATCTGCCTTAGCCACGCGGATGCACAGGCACACACACACACGGATGCTTGTGCAGACCCACACAAGCATGTGCACGCATCACAGCACTCTAGGCTCTATGGAAAGATGGTGAGAAGTGCTGCAGTCCCGTGCATCTCCGTCCCAGGGTCAGGCTGGCTGTGTATGGAACCTGGACCACAGGCACAGAGATAATTATCAAGTAGACAGAAGATCCCCCCTGGGCTCAGGCTGCTTTAAACGCCCATCACCAGTTCTCACACACAGTGGGGAAGCACAGGCTTAGCGTAAGTGTCATGGGAGCTGTGGCCTGCCTGCAACAGTAAAATAGATGTAACACTTCCCCTGAGTGACAGGACTGCTGGGTCTATTTCAGCAGCAAGCTGTTCACCTGTGTGTGTGTGTGTGCATATGTAAACATGTATATTTGTTAGTGTACTACGTGATCTGCTTGTGTGTGAGGAGGAAAATGATTGGTAGGGGAAGTATCACTATTCAGTCGGTATACAGCCCTATGTAGCCCTATTCATTGGTGCGGTTTCCAATGATGAATAGAGCACAGAGACAGCACCAAGCCTAATCAGCAGCCTTCAACCTACACCTGGCTGACATTTACTTTCGTTAGTGAACCCCCAGTGTCAGCCACTGTTTTTACCATTCTACCCTGAGAGAACATCACACTTCTGCTTATGTCTACCTTCTATGGTGTCATGACAAGAGTCTGAACATGACAAGAGTTTGAACTAAGCTTCTACATGCTGTAGTACCATGCGGCATCAGTGGATACACCCGAGAATGTAATATTTTCTCTTGGTGTATAAGACGGAGTCGATGAATTGTGTAATGGTTCATTTATGGTTGTTTGGAGACTGAAATTCAGCAGGTTTGTGAACTACTAGTGTGTGGTGTAAGCCAAGGGCATAACAAATTGATATGATGTACTGTAGAAAGTGGTCAGACATGATATTACTGCTGTGCAGTGTGCTCCCACGTCATCCACAGAGACATATGAAATCAAAGAGACAGAGATATCTTTTTATTCACGTTCCTGCATATAGCCTAACACTGTTTGAAGTTCGACATTGACGCACCGTCCTCGATAATTATTGAACCAGGTCAAAGTGACAGTTCAATCAGAGGGGCCTTTGATAGTCTGCCCACCACCATCTCTGACAGAATCACGTTGCACACATGAGAAGGTAGGAAACCTGTCACTGATCAGGATATTCATTATTATTATTTACTCTTTGATGAACAATTATAATCTGGTAGAAATGTAGTCCATAGGAATTGATATGGATTCCAACATTGCAATTTTGGAGTCTAATGATCACGAGGCAGAGGCACACAAGATTTTAAATGATTTCCTTTGTCCAAAAGATTCTAACTCTGACCACTGGATTTCAAGTGACTTTAGTCCTTCAGCAGGCTGAGAACAGTGTGACTGTTACTAATCATAGACAGACAGCGCATGGAGGAGATTATTTTAAGAGAAGGCCACAAGCACACATTGACACACGCATTGACGCATCACACACACACACACACACACACACACACACACACACACACACACACACACACACACACACACACACACACACACACACACACACACACACACACACACACACACACACACACACACACACACACACACACACACACACACACACACACACACACACACACACACACACACACACACACACACACTGTCTTTTCAAACCCAATCTGAGCCTGATCACTACACAATTCAAGCTTCGCAGCACACAACATATACTGTATTCTGTAAAGGCTTAGTTTGGAAGCACATTTTTTGCCGACTGCCTCTCCGCGTGGCCTTAAAGAGCTTTAATATGCATCACACTGAGTTCATTAGGCGCAAATAAGATGAAAGAGCGGGAACCGGTTGGCGAAAAATGAACAAACTTAGCGTAGGACTTCTTTGATAAAGCGTCTGATCTGAGAAGTACAAAAGAGTCAGAGTGGGTTTATTCTTCCAGCAGCAGAACAGCCTGCTTAGTTTACCTCTGTAAAAAAGGCACACTAACTAGGCCTATTAGCGAGATGCTAATAAAAGGTAGGCGCTGAACAACAGAACCAGCTCTTCAGGGTTAGCAGACTGCTAACTGGCCATTGGACTGGTTTTGACTGTGTGGAGACTGCTCTCCTTGGAGTTCTTATTGGGTTTTTACATCTCGTGACAGACTAAAAGGATCATGGAATTTTTATCTTATTAATCATTCTGAAGATGTAATCTTGCTCTGGTTATCAAGTTTTCTTCATGTTCATACAGTACACAGCTCAATCTACACACATCCTTTCAAAGCAGTATATTTGACTAAAGGGAACTTCATTTTCCAGACCTGAACCTGTTAGCCAGTGGAGACTGGCTACCCAGCCAAACCCCACTGTGCTGTGCCACTAACCAGGCCTTTAATGAATTTGCTCAGTGGCAGTGCACTTCCCTTTCAGCCTTTGGTGAGGACAGAGGTATTGATCCAGCAACAGCTCCTTGTTCAGAGGTGAATATACAGCTGCCTGCTGGGCATCAGCTTTAGAAAACACTCCCAAAATAATCACCTCCCTTTCTCTTTCCTTCTCTCACTCTTGTCCGCTCCGCTCTCACTCAGACCTCAAGTTTGTATATAAATCACCCAGATGCTTTGGAATTGTGTCATGTGTGGTCTAATGGATTGTGATTGTGTGGTCTAATTGTTGTTAATGTCAAGTGAATCAGTAATAGATTGTAAGATTCTTGGCAAGGTTTGGGTCTCAAAGATAGCAAATCAGAAGGATTAACACATTCACAAATGTATATATTAACACATTCACATTTCACCTCAAAATCCATAATCCTTCCAAAATTAACTAAACCCCGATTCACACAGGATTGACACTTTACATATGAGCACACACGCCATTAGTCTCATTGTTAGGCAAGTAGCTCCCAGTCACTTGTTTCTGTAAAAACGTTATGTCACAACTGGCTCCTTTTGTTAGAGCCAGTCCCAGCGGTATGCACTGGGACTGGCAGAGACCCAGATAAGGCTGAGGATGACAGGGCTAATAAGAGGCGAACCATTAGCATTGTGTTCTTAATCTAAGAGCCCCATTTCTAGCTCAGATATGATTAGGGTTAGAAAAGGACAAATCTGAGATTGAAGTTGTAAACAAGCAAGATTAGACTATATTCCACAGGGTCTGCCTCTTTTTGTTTATGTGTCACAGAATGGGCCGTGGGGAGGGTCGCTGGCTGCTGATGGTGATGGAAATGGCACATAACGACACTGAGTTATATAACAACATCCCGTTTCCACCCTCAGGAAGCATTGTGTCCTAAACAAGCATTGTGTTGTGTTTCACCGACATCTTAACCACCACTGAGAGAGAGCTATGTACAGGTTGAAGTGACTAATCTAAAATAAAAAGGGTTACAAAGTTGCCGCAGTCTGGCTCTGACAGGGTGATTGTAGTGAGAGCATCGTTGTATGACAGCCTTAATGCTGCATGCCTGCCTTACCCAGCATAGCACTCTATTGCCCATACATTTATCTTTATTTATTTAATTTGATTTCACCTTTATTTAACCAGGTAGGCTAGTTGAGAACACCTTTATTTAACCAGGTAGGCTAGTTGAGAACACCTTTATTTAACCAGGTAGGCTAGTTGAGAACACCTTTATTTAACCAGGTAGGCTAGCTGAGAACAAGTTCTCATTTGCAACTGCGACCTGGCCAAGATAAAGCAAAGCAGTTCGACACACACAACAACACAGTTACACATGGAATAAGAAAACATACAATCAATAATACAGTAGTAAAATCTATATACAGCATGTGCAAATGAGGTAGGATGAGAGAGGTAAGGCAATAAATAGGCTATGGTGGCAAATTAATTACAATATAGCAATTAAACACTGGAATGGTAGGATATGCAGAAGATTAATGTGCAAGTTGAGATACTGGGGTGCAAATGAGCAAAAATAATAAAAAATACAGTATGGGGATGAGGTATATTGGATGGGCTATTTACAGATAAGCTATGTACAGGTGCAGTGATCTGTGAGCTGCTCTGACAGCTGGTGCTTAAAGCTAGTGAGGGAGGTAAGAGACTCCAGCTTCAGAGATTTTTGCAGTTCATTCCAGTCATTGGCAGCAGAGAACTGGAAGGAGAGGCGGCCAAAGGAAGAATTGGCTTTGGGGGTGACCAGTGAGAAATACCTTCTGGACCACGTGCCATGGGTGGGTGCTGCTATGGTGACCAGTGAGCTGAGATAAGGCAGGGCTTTACCTAGCAGAGACTTGTAGATGACCTCGAGCCAGTGGGTTTGGCGACGAGTATGAAGCCAGCCAACGAGAGCATACAGGACGAAGTGGTAGGTAGTATATGGGGCTTTGGTAACAAAACGGATGGCACTGTGATAGACTGCATCCAATTTGTTGAGTAGAGTGTTGGAAGCTATTTGGAAATGACATCGCCGAAGTCGAGGATCGGTAGGATGGTCAGTTTTACGAGGGTATGTTTGGCAGCATGAGTGAAGGATGCTTTGTTATGAAATAGGAAGCTGATTCTAGATGTAATTTTGGATTGGAGATTTTTAATGTGAGTCTGGAAGGAGAGTTTACAGTCTAACCAGACACCTAGGTATTTGTAGTTGTCCACATATTCTAAGTCAGAACCGCCCCGAGTAGTGATGCTGTATGGGCTGGCAGGTGCGGGCAGCGATCGGTTGAAGAGCATGCATTTAGTTTTACTTGCAGTTGGAGGCCACGAAAGGAGAGTTGTACGGCATTGAAGCTCATCTGAAGGTTAGTTAACACAGTGTCCAAAGTAGGGCCAGAGGTATACAGAATGGTGTCGTCTGCGTAGAGGTGGATCAAAGAATCACCAGCAGCGAGAGCGGATTGCATAGCGGAGAAGGTATGGTGACATTCAAAATGGTCGGTAATCTGTTTGTTAACTTGGCTTTCAAATACCTTAGAAAGGCAGGGTAGAATAGATATAGGTCTATAGCAGTTTGGGTCTAGAGTGTCTCCCCCTTTGAATAGGGGGATGACCGCGGCAGCTTTCCAATCTATGGGAATCTCAGACGATAATAAAGAGAGGTTAAACAGGCTAGTAATAGGGGTTGCAATAATTTCGGCAGATACATTTAGAAAGAGAGGGTCCAGATTGTCTAGCCCGGCTGATTTGTAGGGGTCCAGATTTTGCAGCTCTTTCAGAACATCAGCTATCTGGATTTGGATGAAGGAGAAGTGGGGGAGGTTTGGGCGAGTTGCTGTGGGGAGCGCAGGGCTGTTGACCGGGGTAGGGGTAGCTAGGTGGAAAGCATGGCCAGCTGTAGAAAAATGCTTATTGAAGTTCTCAATTATTGTGGATTTATTGGTAGTGACAGTGTTTCCTATCCTCAGTGCAGTGGGCAGCTGGGAAGAGGTGCTCTTATTCTCCATGGACTTTACATAACGATAATACATGGACTTTACATAACGATTTACATTTACGATAACTTTTTTGAGTTTGTACCACAGGATGCAAATTTCTGTTTGAAAAACCTAGCCTTAGCTTTCCTAACTGCCTGTGTATATTGGTTCCTATCTTCCCTGAAAAAGTGCATATCACGGGGGCTATCCGATGCTAATGCAGAACGCCACAGGATGTTTTTGTGCTGGTCAAGGGCAGACAGGTCTGGAGTGAACCAAGGGCTATATCTATTCCTAGTTCTACATTTGTTGAATGGAGCATGCTTATTTAAGATGGTACATACAACATAGCCTAATGGAAACTTCTATAAATATAATGATTTCCCCGGTAAGGCGGGTAGATCAGAACATGAACCATATGGTACAGATGTTCCATGAAGACAATGGCAGTTAATGTATTGTATAAAGTGCGTGTTAAAAGGTTTCAGGGCCCATTTTGATTGGGCATCATGGATAGATAGAGAGGCAGTTAGAGAATGACAGAAGGCCTGGTTTAAAGATAGCCAGCCAGGGCAAACTACTCATGGGTATGGGTTATAGCAAGCACTATAGTCATTCAACCCTGGCTTTGAGTTGCCTGCACAGGATCTGTTGGGACTGTGTGGTGGCACGCACGTCTCTCTCCAAGGCCAACGGCTCTCATTGTTACAGCTTGGGAGACGTTCTAAAATGCTAAACCCTGTTGAAATATTCAGAGCGAGTAACATTTGGTGTTTATAGGACGCTCATCAACGCTTTGCCCATTAAAGCAATCCCCATGCAGCTCTCCCCTCTCCCTCATTTAGCACTGCAGGCTCTGAAGTATAATTAGGGGAAAGGCTGAAAATTCCCCCTTGGCAATTTACTTGCAAAATCCTCAAGTATACTGGTTCTGGCTTCTTTTTCATTACTGTTTTAATTCTGTAATGTCTCATTCCAGCTTCTGAACATTGCCTGACAACAAAGATCCAATCTTGAGATTGCATTTGCACATACTGTACTATTACATGAATTTGGCTAACATCTGTGGGACTCTTATGGGGAAAAAAGAAAAGAGGACCAGAATGAGATGGGAATCTTTAAGGCTTGAGGCCAGGCCGAGTACAGAGGCTTCATATTACAACTATATGAATGCCATGCAGGGACAAAGATCGTATCAATCAATCAATCACCAGAGATCAAAGTTTACAGTACTAACAGATAGATTTGATCTGTCATGGTGTGGACCAACACTGTAAGCAACACTGCTAACTGTCTTCAGCTCGGAAACAATAGCCTTATGGTGATGCCTGCCTGGCCTATGAGCCCAGGGGAGCTATTCAATGCTATTGGCTAGTAGCTGGCAAGGCAAATCCTCCTCCAGCATCCATTTAAAATGCTTTCAGAGCTTTGGAGTTTAAGAGTCCCTGGGGCTGGAGCTTTCAGTGAAGAAAAGGTTCATTTGCCTCTGGAAGTAGAAGAAAAGGGAGGATGAAAAAGGAGTAAGCAGGACATAGAACAGTACACAGAGGAAGCAAAGGGCAAAGCAAAAATGTTTTCTCTAACAATAGGTTTGGTTTGAGAGCTAAACAGGGTTCAACTTCATCTGCTGTTGTCTAACTCTGTCACCATGCCCTGGCACAACAATGCCCTTTCCCTCTGCATCCCCAACCCATTTGCCAAACAATTTAGGGTACTTCTTCGCTGACCTGATTTTAAATTTGTCCATTTGATTGTGATGCTATTCCCGTCTTATCTCGTCCAATTCTGACCCTTCTCTCTGGATTAGACTTCCTCCAAGTTGGAAGAAAGCAATGACCTTCAATTCTGTAATCAGATGGCCCACCACACACGCACTGCACCGCAAACACAAATCCCAATCAACCTGGTTCATTGTCCCTATTCTATCCCTCTGTCTCATTAGCAAGGTGAATATGACCATTGGCACACCATTTACTTAGAAGACTGAAATAGGATAATTAGCCCTCAGGTCCAAGTCCAACCAATAAGCACCTCTATGCTATTGCTAATTAAAGGCTTTCCATCCTGAGGGAGCTCTGTACAGTGTAATAACCAAGCTTTCTTTGTCAAGGGTCTCATGTTAAGTGATTTCCCAGCAGTAGCAGCAGTAGCAGCCTGACTAGCACTCTGTAAATCCCAGAGGAACACAGGTCAGAAACCAGATTCAATTAATATGGCATTTTGCTCCCCCCTTTTGTAAATAGATTATAGTCTCATATGTGTATCCAGGCAGGGAGGGGGCAGGGACCACTCTGGCAGAAATGTCCATCAGTAGAAGCTGGTCAGACAGAGGGGCAGCATCAGCAGGTTGGTGTGGTGGTTGTCTTGCCGTCTGTGTGTTCAGTCTAAGCCTCTTGTTGTGACAGAACCTTGAAGACGCTCTGAGAAGATTACACACCGAAAGTATTTGTAGCATGATATATAATACCAAATTACATTGCACCACATTCAGTGTCTGTAATTGACCAATTTCATTTCCTGTCTGTAATGAAGAGATTACTTGCTGCTGCTTAGTGACAATGAAACAAAAGCTGCATGGCAAAGTGCACAGGCACATCACTGTATACCAAAGCAGGGGGACCAGAATGTTTCAACACCTGAATTTAGTAGAAATTGTACACAGCTGGTGAAACACGAGTGGTGTGAGCTCACAGCAGACTTGAGTGTAAATAAAGCTCAGAGATTTAGATCAATGATGGAGCTGGAGCAGGCAGGGATGAAAAGAGCAGCTGGGCTGAAAGGAAGAGAATAGCCTTTAGAGGCCTTTCTATACAGAACATGATGCAGTGAAAAGGACTGGTAATTGAAAGCACTTTGCTGGGGTTCAGAGATTGTTGTAACCCAGCATATATGACAGAACTGGTGTCCCATGGTTTTCGGTCTTAGCTGAGTGAAGATGTTTTGAGTTGGGGGTGCTGTATTCTTTTTTTTTACCTTTATTTTACTAGGCAAGTCAGTTAAGAACAAATTATTATTTTCAATGATGGCCTAGGAACAGTGGGTTAACTGGCTGTTCAGGGGCAGAACGACAGATTTGTACCTTGTCAGCTCCGGGATTCAAACTTGCAACCTTCCGGTTACTAGTCCAACACTCTAACCACTAGGCTACCCTGCCGCCCCAGTTGAGCAGACGCATTTTCAGGTTTTTCACACATAGGGGACATTTTCTAGCAAGGTGTAGCTTTTTTTTGTTGTGCCTTTTTATAAACACAGTTCATGCATTCATGTTAGGTATGCGTAACTGGCTGTAAGGGAGTCAGGCGCAGGAGAGCAGAAGTTGGGTAGCCAAAGCAGCCTTTTATTTCGGAGAACAAAACACACTGCACTAAGAACACTAAACACAATATGGGTTGACATAACCCAGTGCAGACCAGTCTAGCGTGCACATACATGAAACAACAAAACGATTCCACACACAGACATGGGGGGGAACAGGGGGTTATATACAGGTCTAATACTGAGGGAATTGAAACCAGCTGTGTAGGAAAACAAGACAAGACAAATGGAAACATGAAAAGTGGATCGGCGATGGCTACAAAGCCGGTGACGTCGACCGCCGAACGAACAAGCAGAGGAATTGACTTTGGCGGAAGTCGTGACAATTCGACATAATTTACGTAATAGAAGACAGCACAAATCCTTGCAGGCTACTGTGCAACACGCTATTTGGGTAGGATGCAATTTTGGAACTGAATTATTTTGTTCTTATTTATAATAATTTGTTTTATTATATTATTATTATTATTGTATATCATTGTTATTACTGTAGGCCTACACCAGTAGCCTATGCAAAATAGCCGATGCAAAATGTGTTTTGTTTCATTCTGTTAAGATATCTTCATTGGCTAAATTAAGTTGGATCTGTATTTTAAATTGTGTGTTTCTGTATTTAGTAAGGTTATACTGTAGGTAGGCCTGTTGTAAAATAAATATAATTAGCCTATTGCTCTCTTTTGCTGGTTGTGATAGGCACTTTCTTGGTAATAGCTGCAATATAGCCTGTTAAAAACTTTTTTGAAGGTTTTACTTTCAACCAATTTGTGTTTTGTTTCATTCTGTTGAGCTATTTTCTTTGGCCAAATGAAATCAAATGAAATCAAATTTATTTGTCACATACACATGGTATGCAGATGTTAGCAGATGTTAATGCAAGTGTAGCGAAATGCTTGTGCTTCTAGTTCGGACAATACAGTAATAACCAACGAGTAATCTAACCTAACAATTCCAAAACTCCTACCTTATACAGACAAGTGTAAAGGGATAAAGAATATGTACATAAAGATAGGAATGAGTGATGGTACAGAACGGCATAGGCAAGATGCAGTAGATGGTATCGAGTACAGTATATACACATATGAGATGAGTAATGTAGGGTATGTAAACAAAGTGGCATAGTTTAAAGTGGCTAGTGATACATGTATTACATAAAGATGCAGTAGATGATGTAGGGTACACTATATACATATACATATGAGATGAGTAATGTAGGGTATGTAAACATTATATTAAGTAGCATTGTTTAAAGTGGCTAGTGATATATCTTACATCAATTTCCATCAATTCCCATTATTAAAGTGGTTGGAGTTGAGTCAGTGTGTTGGCAGCCACTCAATGTTAGTGGTGGCTGTTTAACAGTCTGATGGCCTTGAGATAGAAGCTGTTTTTCAGTCTCTCGGTCCCTGCTTTGATGCACCTGTAATGACCTCGCCTTCTGGATGATAGCGGGGTGAACAGGCAGTGGCTCGGGTGGTTGTTGTCCTTGATGATCTTTATAGCCTTCCTGTGACATCGGGTGGTGTAGGTATCCTGTAAGGCAGGTAGTTTGCCCCCGGTGATGCGTTGTGCAGACCTCACTACCCTCTGGAGAGCCTTACGGTTGTGGGCGGAGCATTTGCCGTATCAGGCGGTGATACAGCCCGACAGGATGCTCTCGATTGTGCATCTGTAGAAGTTTGTGATTGCTTTTGGTGACAAGCCAAATTTCTTCAGCCTCCTGAGGTTGAAAAGGCGCTGCTGCGCCTTCTTCACAATGCTGTCTGTGTGGGTGGACCGATTCAGTGTCCCGTCGATGTAGATAGGGGCGTGCTCCCTCTGCTGTTTCCTGAAGTCCACAATCATCTCCTTTGTTTTGTTGACGTTGAGTATGAGGTTATTTTCCTGACACCACACTCCGAGGGCCCTCACCTCCTCCCTGTAGGCTGTCTCCTTGTTGTTGGTAATCAAGCCTACCACTGTAGTGTTAGCTTGTTTGATTGCCTTGCGGAGGGAATAGCTACACTGTTTGTATTCGGTCATGTTGTTGGACGCAGTCCGCGTGATCGAAGCAGTCTTGAAGCGAGGAATCAGATTCGTCGGATCAGCGTTGAACAGACCTGAGCGCGGGAGCCTCTTGTTTTAGCTTCTGTCTGTAGGCAGGAAGCAACAAAATGGAGTCGTGGTCAGCTTTTCCAAAAGGAGGGCGGGGAGGGCCTTATATGCGTCGTGGAAGTTAGAATAGCAATGATTCAAGGTTTTACCAGCCCTGGTTGCGCAATTGTTACGCTAATACAATTTAAGGAGTCTTGTTTTCAGATTAGCCTTGTTAAAATCCCCGGTTACACTGAAGTTCCAACTGTAATGTTGTGTTTGCTGTGACATAATAAACAATGTCTTCACTTTGATATTACCTTAATAAAGTTTAGAAACGTTTGTGAAGGTTTGGTATGGTTTGGCTATTAGTCTATTACACTGTAGGCCTATTATATGAAGACAGTACGCACCGGTGCGCCAACTGATTCCGACAGTTGAACTTGAGGTGAGGAAGAATGTTTCAGGCCTATCAGAGTTACTCCTACAATCAAACAATACAATGCTTATCTCTATAAATTATATTTGGATCGAAAATTAACAAATTAGCATCGATCTGTACACCTATATCTGTATAGCAAACGCAGTAGCCCATCTGACAAGGATAAATGCATGTTGGTGGCATAGCTTCCCACAGGTATCTCTCTCTCTCTCTCTCTCTCTCTCTCTCTCTCTCTCTCTCTCTCTCTCTCTCTCTCTCTCTCTCTCTCTCTCTCTCTCTCTCTCTCTCTCTCTCTCTCTCTCTCTCTCGCTTAAGCTTCTCTTCCTTTTATATTACATTTTTTAAAGGTGCTACACATTCTGACTTTGGCTGCGTTATCAAGTGGAAATAACACATTTTCTGGATGCTAAAATTCTACACTTTGCTCAATTTCAGTTTGTGATAAAACAAGCCCTGAATAGTGTAGGAAATCATTATACCATTTGAATTGCTATGAAATATATTTTCAATAACAAAAAAAAGGATGTTTTTACAGCTATTTGAAGCTTTCATTTTGGTCAATGCAGAATAGTAACCACCAACTGGTAAATTCTCAAATGTCCAAAAAATAAAACATTTCCTGATCACTTGTCCAGTGCAGGGTTTCCGTTAGCCACGAATAGCTGGCTTTTGGCCAAATAAAAATAAAACTGATAAATAAAATTGGCACCGGCCAATTGTCTGGAAGAAGAAAAAAAAATCCCATTACGAAATAATTATTTTGAACCTATTCATTGGTCATACCAGTCGATGTAAAGATTAGACCGGGAATGCGATCTATGGGTTCATTTGCATCATTTAGTGGAATTAAATTGGTGCATGTGTACAGTACCAGTCAAAAGTTTGGACACACTTACTCATTTAAGAGTTTTCCATAATTTTTTTACTATTTTCTACATTGTGGAATAATAGTGAAGACACCAAAACTATGGAATGACACATGGAATCATGTAGTAACAAAAAAAGTTAAACAAATCAAAATATATTTTAGATTCTTCAAAGTAGCCACCCTTTGCCTTTGACAGCTTTGCACACACTTGACATTCTCTCAACCAACCTCACCTGCGGACCAACTCATCCCAAACCATCTCAATTGGGTTGAGGTTGGGTGATTGTGGAGGCCAGGTCATCTGATGTAGCACTCCATCACTCTCCTTCTTGGTCAAATAGCCCTTACACAGCCTAGAGGCGTGTTGGGTAATTGTCCTGTTGAAAAACAAATGATAGTCCCATTAAGGGCAAACCAGATGGGATGGCGTATCGCTGCAGAATGCTGTGGTAGCTATACTGGTTAAGTGTGCCTTGAATTCTAAATAAATCACAGACAGTGTCACCAGCAAAGCACCTCCACACCATCACATCTCCTCCTCCATGCTTCACGGTGGGAACCATGCATGCGGAGATCATCCGTTCACCTACTCTGCATCTCACAAAGACACAGCGGTTAGAACCAAAAATCTCATATTTGGACTCATCATGTCATGTTTTGTCATTTATTATCTTGTCTTGTCCCTGTGCTTCCCATTCTATTCGTTTCCCTCTGCTGGTCTTATTAGGTTCTTTCCCTCTTTCTATCCCTCTCTCTCCCCCTCCCTCTCTCACTCTCTCGCTCTCTCTTCTCTCTATCGTTCCGTTCCTGCTCCCAGCTGTTCCTATTCCCCTAATCAATCATTTAGTCTTCCCACACCTGTTCCCGATCCTTTCCCCTGATTAGAGTCCCTATTTCTTCCTTTGTGTTCCGTTCCTGTCCTGTCGGTTCCTTGTCTAGAATTCACCGTGCTGTGTTTGTGTATCGCCCTGTCGTGTCGTGTTTTCCTCAGATGCTGCGTGGTGAGCAGGTGTCTGAGTCTGTCTGGTTCAAGTGCCTTCCCGAGGCAACCTGCTGTTCACCTGCTGTTCAAGATCGAGTCTCCAGTTTGTCCTCGTCATTTCGAGTGAAAGTTGTTTTTTGTTTGTATTTACTTTACTGGATTAAAGACTCTGTTTTCGCCAAGTCGCTTTTGGGTCCTCTTTCACCTGCATGACAGAAGGAACCGACCAAGGAATGGACCCAGCGACTTCAGACGCTCGTTACACTGCCGTCGAGATCCAAGGAGCCATGCTCGGCAGACACGAGCAGGAATTGTCTGCTGCTCGCCATGCCGTGGAGAACCTGGCCGCTCAGGTTTCCGACCTCTCTGGACAGTTCCAGAGTCTACGTCTCGTGCCACCTGTTACTTCCTGGCCTGCCGAGCCTCCAGAACCTAGGGTTAATAACCCACCTTGCTACTCCGGGCAGCCCACTGAGTGCCGCTCCTTTCTCACGCAGTGTGAGATTGTGTTCTCTCTCCAACCCAACACATACTCTAGAGAGAGAGCTCGGGTTGCTTACGTCATTTCACTCCTTACTGGCCGGGCTCGAGAATGGGGCACAGCTATCTGGGAGGCAAGGGCTGATTGCTCTAACAAGTTCCAGAACTTTAAAGAGGAGATGATTCGGGTTTTTGACCGTTCAGTTTTTGGTAGGGAGGCTTCTAGGGCCCTGGCTTCCTTATGCCAAGGTGAACGGTCCATAACGGATTATTCTATTGAGTTTCGCACTCTTGCTGCCTCTAGTGAGTGGAACGAGCCGGCGCTGCTCGCTCGTTTTCTGGAGGGACTCCACGCAGTGGTTAAGGATGAGATTCTCTCCCGGGAGGTTCCTTCAGATGTGGACTCTTTGATTGCTCTCGCCATCCGCATAGAACGACGGGTAGATCTTCGTCACCGGGCTCGTGGAAGAGAGCTCGCATCAACGGTGTTTCCCTGCTCCGCATCGCAACCATCTCCCTCCTCTGGCTCAGAGTCTGAGCCCATGCAGCTGGGAGGGATTCGCATCTCGACTAAGGAGAGGGAACGGAGGATCACCAACCGCCTGTGCCTCTATTGCGGAGTTGCTGGACATTTTGTTAATTCATGTCCAGTAAAAGCCAGAGCTCATCTGTAAGCGGAGGGCTACAGGTGAGCGCAACTACTCAAGTCTCTCCATCAAGATCCTGTACTACTTTGTCGGTCCATCTACGCTGGACCGGTTCGGGTGCTACATGTAGTGCCTTGATAGACTCTGGGGCTGAGGGTTGTTTCATGGACGAAGCATGGGTTCGGAAACATGACATTCCTTTCAGAGAGTTAGAGAAGCCTACGCCCATGTTCGCCTTAGATGGTAGTCATCTTCCCAGTATCAGATTTGAGACACTACCTTTAACCCTCACAGTATCTGGTAACCACAGTGAGACTATTTCCTTTTTGATTTTTCGTTCACCGTTTACACCTGTTGTTTTGGGTCATCCCTGGCTAGTATGTCATAATCCTTCTATTAATTGGTCTAGTAATTCTATCCTATCCTGGAACGTTTCTTGTCATGTGAAGTGTTTAATGTCTGCCATCCCTCCCGTTTCTTCTGTCCCTACTTCTCAGGAGGAACCTGGCGATTTGACAGGAGTGCCGGAGGAATATCATGATCTGCGCACGGTCTTCAGTCGGTCCCGAGCCAACTCCCTTCCTCCTCACCGGTCGTATGATTGTAGTATTGATCTCCTTCCGGGGACCACTCCTCCTCGGGGTAGACTATACTCTCTGTCGGCTCCCGAACGTAAGGCTCTCGAGGATTATTTGTCTGTGTCTCTTGACGCCGGTACCATAGTGCCTTCTTCCTCTCCGGCCGGGGCGGGGTTCTTTTTGTTAAGAAGAAGGACGGTACTCTGCGCCCCTGCGTGGATTATCGAGGGCTGAATGACATAACGGTTAAGAATCGTTATCCGCTTCCCCTTATGTCATCAGCCTTCGAGATTCTGCAGGGAGCCAGGTGCTTTACTAAGTTGGACCTTCGTAACGCTTACCATCTCGTGCGCATCAGAGAGGGGGACGAGTGGAAAACGGCGTTTAACACTCCGTTAGGGCATTTTGAGTACCGGGTTCTGCCGTTTGGTCTCGCCAATGCGCCAGCTGTTTTTCAGGCATTAGTTAATGATGTTCTGAGAGACATGCTGAACATCTTTGTTTTTGTCTATCTTGACGATATCCTGATTTTTTCTCCGTCACTCGAGATTCATGTTCAGCACGTTCGACGTGTTCTACAGCGCCTTTAGAGAATTGTCTCTACGTAAAGTCTGAGAAGTGCTCTTTTCATGTCTCCTCCGTTACTTTTCTCGGTTCCGTTATTTCCGCTGAAGGCATTCAGATGGATTCCGCTAAGGTCCAAGCTGTCAGTGATTGGCCCGTTCCAAGGTCACGTGTCGAGTTGCAGCGCTTTTTAGGTTTCGCTAATTTCTATCGGCGTTTCATTCGTAATTTCGGTCAAGTTGCTGCCCCTCTCACAGCTCTTACTTCTGTCAAGACGTGTTTTAAGTGGTCCGGTTCCGCCCAGGGAGCTTTTGATCTTCTAAAAGAACGTTTTACGTCCGCTCCTATCCTCGTTACTCCTGACGTCACACTAGACAATTCATTGTCGAGGTTGACGCTTCAGAGGTAGGCGTGGGAGCCATTCTATCCCAGCGCTTCCAGTCTGACGATAAGGTTCATCCTTGCGCTTATTTTTCTCATCGCCTGTCGCCATCTGAGCGCAACTATGATGTGGGTAACCGTGAACTGCTCGCCATCCGCTTAGCCCTAGGCGAATGGCGACAGTGGTTGGAGGGGGCGACCGTTCCTTTTGTCGTTTGGACAGACCATAAGAACCTTGAGTACATCCGTTCTGCCAAACGACTTAATGCCCGTCAAGCTCGTTGGGCGTTGTTTTTCGCTCGTTTCGAGTTTGTGATTTCTTACCGTCCAGGTAGCAAGAACACCAAGCCTGATGCCTTATCCCGTCTGTTTAGTTCTTCTGTGGCTTCTACTGATCCCGAGGGGATTCTTCCTTATGGGCGTGTTGTCGGGTTAACAGTCTGGGGAATTGAAAGACAGGTTAAGCAAGCACTCACGCACACTGCGTCGCCGCGCGCTTGTCCTAGTAACCTCCTTTTCGTTCCTGTTTCCACTCGTCTGGCTGTTCTTCAGTGGGCTCACTCTGCCAAGTTAGCTGGTCATCCCGGTGTTCGAGGCACTCTTGCGTCTATTCGCCAGCGCTTTTGGTGGCCGACTCAGGAGCGTGACACGCGCCGTTTCGTGGCTGCTTGTTCGGACTGCGCGCAGACTAAGTCGGGTAACTCTCCTCCTGCCGGTCGTCTCAGACCGCTCCCCATTCCTTCTCGACCATGGTCTCACATCGCCCTAGACTTCATTACCGGTCTGCCTTTGTCTGCGGGGAAGACTGTGATTCTTACGGTTGTCGATAGGTTCTCTAAGGCGGCACATTTCATTCCCCTCGCTAAACTTCCTTCCGCTAAGGAGACGGCACAAATCATTATCGAGAATGTATTCAGAATTCATGGCCTCCCGTTAGACGCCGTTTCAGACAGAGGCCCGCAATTCACGTCACAGTTTTGGAGGGAGTTCTGTCGTTTGATTGGTGCGTCCGTCAGTCTCTCTTCCGGGTTTCATCCCCAGTCTAACGGTCAAGCAGAGAGGGCCAATCAGACGATTGGTCGCATACTACGCAGCCTTTCTTTCAGAAACCCTGCGTCTTGGGCAGAACAGCTCCCTGGGCAGAATACGCTCACAATTCGCTTCCTTCGTCTGCTACCGGGTTATCTCCGTTTCAGAGTAGTCTGGGTTACCAGCCTCCTCTGTTCTCATCCCAGCTTGCCGAGTCCAGCGTTCCCTCCGCTCAAGCGTTTGTCCAACGTTGTGAGCGCACCTGGAGGAGGGTGAGGTCTGCACTTTGCCGTTACAGGGCACAGACTGTGAGAGCCGCCAATAAACGCAGGATTAAGAGTCCAAGGTATTGTTGCGGCCAGAGAGTGTGGCTTTCCACTCGCAACCTTCCTCTTACGACAGCTTCTCGTAAGTTGACTCCGCGGTTCATTGGTCCGTTCCGTGTCTCCCAGGTCGTCAATCCTGTCGCTGTGCGACTGCTTCTTCCGCGACATCTTCGTCGCGTCCATCCTGTCTTCCATGTCTCCTGTGTTAAGCCCTTTCTTCGCACCCCCGTTCGTCTTCCCTCCCCCTCCCGTCCTTGTCGAGAGCGCACCTATTTACAAGGTACATAAGATCATGGACATGCGTTCTCGGGACGGGGTCACCAATACTTAGTGGATTGGGAGGGTTACGGTCCTGAGGAGAGGAGTTGGGTTCCGTCTCGGGACGTGCTGGACCGTTCACTCATTGATGATTTCCTCCATTGCCGCCAGGATTCCTCCTCGAGTGCGCCAGGAGGCGCTCGGTGAGTGGGGGTACTGTCATGTTTTGTCATTTATTATCTTGTCTTGTCCCTGTGCTTCCCATTCTATTCGTTTCCCTCTGCTGGTCTTATTAGGTTCTTTCCCTCTTTCTATCCCTCTCTCTCCCCCTCCCTCTCTCACTCTCTCGCTCTCTCTTCTCTCTATCGTTCCGTTCCTGCTCCCAGCTGTTCCTAGTCCCCTAATCAATCATTTAGTCTTCCCACACCTGTTCCCGATCCTTTCCCCTGATTAGAGTCCCTATTTCTTCCTTTGTGTTCCGTTCCTGTCCTGTCGGTTCCTTGTCTAGAATTCACCGTGCTGTGTTTGTGTATCGCCCTGTCGTGTCGTGTTTTCCTCAGATGCTGCGTGGTGAGCAGGTGTCTGAGTCTGTCTGGTTCAAGTGCCTTCCCGAGGCAACCTGCTGTTCACCTGCTGTTCAAGATCGAGTCTCCAGTTTGTCCTCGTCATTTCGAGTGAAAGTTGTGTTTTTTGTTTGTATTTACTTTACTGGATTAAAGACTCTGTTTTCGCCAAGTCGCTTTTGGGTCCTCTTTCACCTGCATGACACATCAGACCAAAGGACAGATTTTCACAGGTCTAACGTCCAATGGTCCTGTTTCTTGACCCAAGCAAGTCTTTTCTTCTTATTGGTGTCCTTTATTAGTGGCTTCTTTGCAGCAATTCGACCATGAAGGCCTGATTCACACAGTCTCCTCTGAACAGTTGATGTTGAGATGTGTCTTACTTGAACTCTGTGAGTTGCAATCTGAGGTGCAGTTAATTGCTTATTTCTGAGGCTGGTAACTGTAACGTACTTAAAAATGTACTTTTATCAAGGCACACCTGTTAATTGAAATGCATTGCAGGTGAATAACTTATGAAGCTGGTTGAGAGAATGCCAAAAGTGTGCAAAGCAATCATCAAGGCAAAGGGTGGCTACTTTGAAGAATGTCAAATATAAAATATTTTTTGATTTGTTTAATAATTTTTTGGTAACTACATGATTCCATATGTGTTATTTCATAGTTTTGATGTCTTCACTATTATTCAACAATGTAGAAAATAGTAAATATATGTAACGTCGTTCGTCTGTTGTATGAAGAGAGTCAGACCGAAATGCAGCGTGTAGGTTACTCATGACTTTAATGAAAATAATCGCGGTACATGAAATAACTGTAAATGAAAACAACAAACGAAACGTGAAACCTATTACAGCCTATCTGGTGACTACAACACTAAGACAGGAACAAACACCCACAAATTACAACGCGAAAGTCAGGCTGTCTAAATACGGTTCTCAATCAGAGACAACGACAAGCACCTGACTCTGGGAATCGCCTCAGGCAGCCACGCCTAACTAGACACACCCCTAATCATACACAATCCCAATTACTACAAACCCCAATACGAAACACAACATATAAACCCATGTCACACCCTGGCTTACCCAAACATATACCAAAAACACAAAATACAATGACCAAGGCGTGACAGAACCCCCCCCCCCCCTAAGGTGCGGACTCCGGGACGCACTTCAAGAGCATAGGGAGGGTCCGGGTGGGCGTCTGTCCATGGTGGCGGTTCTGGCTCGGGACGTGGACCCCACTCCATAAATGTCCTAGTTCCTCCCCTTCGCGTCCTGGGATAATCCACCTTCTCCGCCGACCATGGCCTAATAGTCCTCACCCTGATCCCCACATAACTGAGGGGCAGCTCGGGACCGAGGGGCAGCTCGGGACCGAGGGGCAGCTCGGGACAGAGGGGCAGCTCAGGACAGAGGGGCAGCTCAGGACAGAGGGGCAGCTCAGGACAGAGGGGCATCTCAGGACAGAGGGGCAGCTCGGGACAGAGGGGCAGCCCGGGACAGAGGGGCAACCCGGGACCAAAGCAGCCCGGTACTGAGGGGAAGCCCGGTACTGAGAGGCAGCCCAGTACTGAGAGGAAGCTCAGTACTGAGAGGAAGCTCAGGCAGGTAGTAGGCTCCGGTAAATCCTGGCTGGCTGGTGGAACTGGCTGATTCAGGTTGTCTGGCCGATCTAGAAGATCTTGGCAGACTGGCACTTCTGGCGGATCTTGGAAGACTGGCACTTCTGGCGGATCCTGGCAGACTGGCGACGCTGGGTAGACTGAGAGCACTGGCGGCGCTGGGCAGACTGGGAGCACTGGCCGCGCTGGGCAGACTGGGAGCACTGGCGGCGCTGGGCAGACTGGGAGCACTGGCGGCGCTGGGCAGACTGGGAGCACTGGTGGCGCTGGGCAGACAGGAGACTCCGGCAGCACAGGAGAGGAGAAAGGCTCTGGCTGCGCTAAACAGGCGGGAGACTCCAACAGCGCAGGAGAGGAGAAAAGCGCTGGCTGCGCTGAACAGGCGAGGCGCACTGGAGGCCTGGTGCGTGGTGCTGGAACTGGTGGTACTGGCGCGAGGACATGCACAGGAAGCCTGGTGCGGGGAGCTGCTACCGGAGGACTGGTGTGTAGAGGTGGCTCTGGATAGACCGGACCGTGCAGGCGCACTGGAGCTCTTGAGCACCGAGCCTGCCCGAGCTTACCTGGCTCGATGCCCACTCTAGCCCGGCCAATAGGAAGGGCTGGTATGTGCCGCAGCTGGCTCTGCACCCGCACTGGAAACACTGTGCGCTCCATAGCATAACACGGTGCCTGCCCGGTCTCTCTAGCCCAACGGTGAGCACAGGGAGTATGCGCAGGTCTCCTACCTGGCATAACTATTCTCCCTTCTAGCCTCCCCCCAATAATTTTTTTGGGCTGTTTTTCCGGTTTCCAACCGCGTCTCCGTGCTGCCTCCTCATACCTGCGCCTCTCCGCTTTAGCTGCTTCTATTTCCTCCTTGGGACGGCGATATTCTCCCGGCTGCGCCCAGGGTCCTATTCCGTCTAATTCCTCCTCCCATGTCCAAATCTCCAAATGGTGCAGTCTCTCCCACTGCAACTGCTCTTCACGATTAACAGGGAGAGTAGGCTCAGGTCTGACTCCTGACTCAGCCACTCTCT
This sequence comes from Oncorhynchus gorbuscha, assembly GCF_021184085.1. Classification (NCBI taxonomy): domain Eukaryota; kingdom Metazoa; phylum Chordata; class Actinopteri; order Salmoniformes; family Salmonidae; genus Oncorhynchus; species Oncorhynchus gorbuscha. The sequence continues at coordinate 30,861,737 of NC_060182.1, read as the reverse complement.
CTCTGCGCTTTCCCCGTTACTTTCGGTTTTCGCTCTGTATAGCCGTGCTTTCCTTTTCGACTCCATACTTCTATAGCCCTCTTCGCATTGCTGTAGGGAATCCCAGGCGGGCTCCTGCACTCGCTCTGGGTCGGCCGCCCACCTGTCGATTTCTTGCTTCTGCTGTCCATAACGTCCTCCTTTAGATCCTGCCAGTTCCTGCTCGGTCTTTGAGTGGTGGGTTTTCTGTAACGTAGTTCGTCTGTTGTATGAAAAGAGTCAGACCGAAATGCAGCGTGTAGGTTACTCATGACTTTAATGAAAATAATTGCGGTACATGAAATAATTGTAAATTAAAACAACAAACGAAACGTGAAACCTATTACAGCCTATCTGGTGACTACAACACTAAGACAGGAACAAACACCCACAAATTACAACGCGAAAGTCAGGCTGCCTAAATACGGTTCTCAATCAGAGACAACGACAAGCACCTGACTCTGATTGAGAATCGCCCCAGGCAGCCAAGCCTAACTAGACACACCCCTAATCATACACAATCCCAATTACTACAAACCCCAATACGAAACACTACATATAAACCCATGTCACACCCTGGCTTACCCAAACATATACCAAAAACACAAAATACAATGACCAAGGCGTGACAATATAAAGAAAAACCCTGGAATAGGTGTGTCCAAATGTGTGTGTGTGTGTGTGTGTGTGTGTGTGTGTGTGTGTGTGTGTGTGTGTGTGTGTGTGTGTGTGTGTGTGTGTGTGTGTGTGTGTGTGTGTGTGTGTGTGTGTGTGTGTGTGTGTGTGTGTGTGTGTGTGTGTGTGTGTGTGTGTGTGTGTGTGTGTGTGTGTGTACATGCAGTACCATTCAAAAATTGTGACTGGTACTTTTTGTTACAAGCTTTTCTATATTTCACGACTGTACGTTCTTGTGATAACTTATCCACAGACATTTTTTAGAAGCTAATGATCCTTTGTTGCTAAATTATGCTCTCTGGTGCAGTAAATTTAATGATTTTATTTGTCTGTTCAGACTGGAGTAATATAAATCATTTTGGCACCCCTACTTCATGTGGCTATGACTACAGCATGACAACTTCTTACTCTTGTTAGATATAAGATGAGAGATGCAGACATGCAGCACCAGCAGTGAGCAGAGCCTGCCTGCAAACATAATCCTCACCATTAGTAATTCCCACACACACAATTAACATGCTTCGTTCTACTGTACCAAAACATTCCCTAATAATACAGCAGATTGACTCCTCTTCTATCCCCATTAAAGTCACAATGTGTCTGCCAACATAGCGCACTTAGGGTACAGTAGAGGATTTGCATAATTTTTCACAAGAGGGGGACCTCTGTAAATAAACGCCAAACAACGATTCAATCTACCAATACTGTGTGATGTTTAATGTTGAGGCATCTGAAACACTTAGCAAATATTTTAAATGACCTGAAACAGCCCTATTATAGTTAAGCTCTGTCAAAATGTAATGAATAATAAAGTTGATATCTATCTCCCACTGAGGTCTCCCTTGCACTTGAGAGCGCATTAGTCACTTGGGGAACTAAGAGTCACTATGGTACTACTGGCTGCTAATGACAACTTCTGTTCTCTCCAACAGACACTGTAGGAACTCTGACGTGACCTCAGAGGGGAACGTGTACTTTGTCCTCCTTCCGTCTGGCCAGCCAGACTTTCGGGGAACACAGCTCAGAGAGAGAGCGAAAGAGAGGCAGTCCCTGTGGTGCTGTACATTACCCTGTAGTTACACACATCGCAAAGTTAAGCCGGTCCCAGAGACGCTTATATGACTTGCCATCCTGATTGCAACGGTAAGCTACAGAGACATTATACAGTAGCAAGGTAGACTACACACACTGGCAGGGAACTGCTTCATCTGTGTAAGTGCAGCGTTTGTTATAGCATAGAGCTGACTTGTGGCAACATCACAAAGCAGAATTTCTTATGCTGCTAATGACTACAGTAAGAATACTGGTAATGGGAAGGAAGGAATTAGTGTAGATGTGAACTACATGTGTATCTACATTCAAGGATTTTCTTTCAAATTGACTTCCTTTCCTCAATCTGACATGGCCATATTGCCCTTTGGGGCAGAGAGAGCACCATATTTTCAGCCTACTCTATCTAATTGGTGAAATATAACGAGGAAACTGCCATGACTGCTGATATATGAGGGGGAAATTACATTGACTTCTGTACGGTAGACAGTGATGTCAAAAAAACAATTTCATTTTATGGCACAATAATCAATAACACAACTCTGAATGGCCACAAATAAATGCTCATGGTTCTACGAAAGGAAATGTAAGATACACTATCACTGTACCATCTATTTTAGACAAAGAACACCATGTGATTGCTCACCATGACCAGTCATCCCAAAACATGTCTTCGAAAAGGTCACAGCGTAAACTGTCACATCAGCTCTTGAACATTGCAGCATTCCATCATACACGCTGATCATCTCTTACCCAAGCTAACATATTATTATACTGAAGTCCCTTAAGGGTTAGGCGTTGTCAATCAGTACTAACTGCCATAATGTTAGTACTGTTCCATCTTCTGTTTAATGAGAAAAATTGTTTTGGGGCACCTGCTGACATGAGACTGACAGCCCCCATCCATGGTGAACACATATCCATTATCCTGTCATTGAGCATCTATTGTGCGGATTGACAGGGTGAAGCAAGGCACATTAATTTAATAAATTCAATGTCAATTGTTATCCAAACCCAGCCACTTCATAACAATGTGATTGTGTTAGTGCAACAAAGCCGCAATACTTTATCACAACAAATAAATCTCGAGGCTCACTTCGCTTTGACATTATCACACAAGAAATTTAAACGTGTTTTTTCCTTTTCAAAGAATTTCAAATCCCAAACCAGCACACTGTATTATTGTTTTCCTCAAAATCACATTTGACTGGTTCTGCAAAAGATCTATCTTTCAGCCTGATATAGAAACATAATTATTCACAAAGTGTAATGTGAACCAGCACTTTGAATAAGTAAAGTGGGACTAATTGACAGAAGGACCTACAGTAAAAGTCTAACTCCATCCTGGTATAATGAAATGAAGGGAAGAGGAGATGGACAGACCGGATGAGCACAACAGAACCCTCTATGATGAATGTGGAGCATGCAGCGTTTCCCAGAGTACCCTCTGCTAGAAAAGGACACTCATTTACCAGAATGATGGGGCGCTTTATAGCCTTCCACCCATTCTGTCTCCTCTCTTTCTCTCTGACTGTCTCTTCTCTCTCTCCCATGAGGTAAGGCTTGTGATTGCTTTCAAATGCACGGTTGGCCCTGCACCCATCCCCCTCATGTTTAGACACAGGCACTGAGCCTTGCTCATCAGCAAGCAAACCATCTCAAGATGGGACATACACACCACTGCTAGGGGCAGTTAGACATTTCAAATATAATTGGGGAAAAAACAGCAATGAACGGGGTTCACAGGATGACAAAGGATGCAAGATCAGTTGGATAACAAAGCAAGCACTCTATCGTGTAGGAACTATCTTCCTTTATGTGGAATCAGTGAAAGCATTACCATGTTTATCTCTCAATACCACAAAGATGACGCAAGTGAATTTCAGTCTAGTGCTGTAGGTTTATTATCTTGGAATGCAGCAGGTTTTGTAAACGTTATTACTTAATGTATTGAGTTAATATACAAATTATAGCGTCAATTTAACTAACTGTATTTTCATTATTTCATATTGGTCATCTGCATAGATTTAAATTAGCATTCATTTGCATGAGACAAAGTCCGCTTGATCAATAATTATTGCTCTAGTATCCTATTGTGCTACTGGTGCCACCAACTGGTCTGGTGCAGCCATCTACAATTGCAGTGACTTCATATTCAAACAGCTTTTAAGGACATACATATAAGGTTTACATACCAAATGTTATGGTCCCATGTCCATCAGTTCAGTTCTTCTAGCCCTGGAGTGATATGATGCCATCTAGTGGTGTAGCGTGGCCAACTTTGAATCCAGCAAATAATCATTCTCAAATTCATTGAGTCTATATACCAAATATTAAGTCAATCTAACTTATGGTTCATGAGAAGAAGAATATTAAAAGGTCCCGAACTGTTATTCTGATTCCGAAGTAAAATAGCCTTTTGAGTGACTAAAATATCACCCATAATATTTTGGGGGGATAGAAATGCATAAAGAAATGTACATTTTCTCTCATAGATAACTACCAGGAAGTTTGAAAAGACAGGCTGAGTAGGCAGGGAGCTTATATTCATGAGCTCGCCTTGACTGACAGCTCATTTGAAATGCCTCTGTCAAGAAAAGTTGATGCAGTGAGCAGTGTTGCAGTAAAATCATCTCAAGCTAATTTGGTGAAACAGAAAGCAACTCAAACAACATTGAAATTGCATCACTAGCTAAGTTTCCATCCATTTGGTAACAGATTTTCATGTGAATACTCTAGAATCTACATAAAGAAATATGTGCATTTCCACAAAAATGTGTGTGATGACGTAGTGCACGCAACATGCACTGTTTTTTTGTTTGCATGTACCAAATAAACATTTCATGCACACAAACTGTTGCATTGAATAGCAAATGTGCCTACTCTGGTTTTGACAAGTGCATTCTAGCCAACAGCTCGCAGATACAGTGCAGATGGGCTGTGCGGGAATAGTTTACATCCCTCAAACTCAACTTTGGACCCTCGAAACCAGTTCCACTGCATTTTTTCATTGTTCCTCCTCTAATCAGGGACACCAGGTGGGTGCCATTAATTATCAGGTGGAACAGAAAACCAGCAGGCTCTGGACCTTGTAGGGTAAGTATCGAATACTCCTGGTCTACATGAGATTATTATGTATAAGAGTGAAAATATTTTTATTTGTCAAACGGCATCGATCATCATGTCACCAGAATAAGAGCCTCAATATGTATTGGAAAGGAGCATCAAGATCACAGTGCACTTTCACCACCCTGTGAAGTTCATCAGAACTTATTTAATCTGTAGCCTAATAAATTGCATGGTTTCCACCCACCATATAATCGCGTGACTCCAAGTTTACTTCGATATAATGGTTATTGTATTCATATTTGCATATAAGCACTTCCACTGCCATTTCTCGCACAATGTATTTTACCAGCACAAAAGGATCCCACCATGTCGATCGATTAAAATATCACTTGGCATGTATAAAATGTACTTTACTCGCATAAAAACTGTGAATGGAAACATCACGTGTATTGTTTAAAATAAATCTCCTGTTTGGCATGTCACTTGTGATGCGGTTCACAGCAGCACTGATGGATGTGTTGACAACAAAACTATGTCAGTTTTAGCGACCCAACCCCTTCATGAGGTAAGATCGATTTAAGATGGCGCTGACAGAGATGTTCGCCCCCCTATCCAGTGGAGATGTGGAGATGGTCGCCTCGCTTCGAGTCCTTTGGAAACCGTGCAGTATTTAATTGATTTTTGATGTATTATTTCTTACTTTGTTACCCCAGAAAATCTTAAGTGTTATTACATACAGCTGGGAAGAACTATTGGATATAAGAGCAACGTCAACTTACCAACATTACGACCAGGAATATGACTTTCCCGAAGCGGATCCTTTTTTCGGACCACCACCCAGGACAGTGGATCTAATCCCAGAAGCCAACCCAAAACAACGTCTCCGCAGAAGAGGCAGACGGTGTGGTCTCCTGGTCAGGCTCTGTAGGCGTGTACACCACCCACCGCTTCCGAGTATACTACTCACCAGTACCTTGACGAAATTAGAGCAAGAGTTGCCTAGATTGTAACATTCTCTGTTTCATGGAAACATGGCTCTTTCAGGATATGTTGTCGGAGTCGCAAGGCGACCATCTCAATATTGGAGAAGGTGGAAAGTTTTAAGTTCCTCGGCGTACACATCACAGACAAACTGAAATGGTCCAACCACACAGACAGTGTGGTGAAAAAGGCGCAACAGAGCCTCAGGAGGCTGAAGAAATTTGGCATATCACTGAAAACGTTCACAAACGTTTACAGATGCACAATCGAGAGCATTCTGTCGGGCTGTATCACCGCCTAGTACGGCAACTGCTCCGCCCGCAACCGTAAGGCTCCCCAGAGAATAATGATGGTCTGCACAACACATCACCGGTGGCAAACTACCTGCCCTCCACTACACCTACACCACCCGATGTCACAGGAAGGCTAAAAAGGTCATCAAGGACAACAACCAACTGAGCCACTGCCTGTTCACCCCACTATCATCCAGAAGGCGAGGTCAGTACAGGTGCATCAAAGCTGGGACAGAGACTGAAAAACAGCTTCTATCTCAAGGCCATCAGACTGTTAAACAGCCATCACTAACATTGAATGGCTGCTGCCAAGATACTGACACAATCTCTAGCCACTTTAATAATAAAAAATTGGATGTAATAAATGTATCACTAGTCAATTTAAACAGTACCACTTTATATAATGTTTACATACCCTACATTGCTCATCTCATATGTATATACTGTACTCTAGACCATCTTCTGCATCTTGCCTATGCCGCACGCCATCGCTCATTCATATATTTACATGTACATATTCTTATTTATTCCTTTACACTTGTGTATAAGGTAGTTGCTGTGAAACTGTTAGATTACTTGTTAGATATTACTGCATGGTCGGAACTAGAAGCACAAACATTTTGCTACACTCGCATTAACATCTGCTAGGCATGTGTTTGTGACCAATAAAATTTGATTTGATTTGATATACTACATGACCAAAAGTATGTGGACACCTGCTCGTCGAACATCTCATTCCAAAATCATAGCCATTAATATGTTATAACAGCCTCCACTCTTCTGGAGAGCCTTTCCACTAGATTGCTGCGGGACCCCATTAAGCCAGAAGAGCATTAGTGAGGTGTGCACTGATGTTGGGTGATTAGGCCTGGCTAGCAGACGGCGTTCCAATTCATCCCAAAGGTATTCGATGGTGTTGAGGTCAGGGCTCTGTGCAGGCCAGTCAAGTTCTTCCACACCGATCTCGACCAACCATTTGTGTATGGACCTCACTTTGTGCACGGGGCATTGTCATGCTGAAACAGGAAAGGGCCTTCTCCAAACTGTTGCCACAAAGTTGGAAGCTCAGAATCGTCTAGAATGTCACTGTATGCTGTAGCGTTAAGATTTCCCTTCACTGGAACTAAGGAACCTAGCCCAAACAATGAAAAACAGCCCCAGACCATTATTCGTCCGCAAAACTTTACAGTTGGCACTATGCATTCGGGCAAGTAGCATTCTCCTGGCATCCGCCAAACCCAGATTAGTCCGTCGGACTGCCAATAGGTGAAGCATGATTAATCACTCCAGAGAATGTGTTTCCACTGCTCCAGAGTCCAATTGCGGCGAGCTTAACACCACTCCAGCCGGCGCATGGTGATCTTAGCCTTGATGGTGTGGCTGCTCTCCCGACTAATAGTTATTGTGCTGAGGTTGCTTCCGGAGGCAGTTTGGAACTCAGTAGTGAGTGTTGCAACTGAGGACAGACGATTTCATCTTCACAACAACAGAACTTACAGTTGATCGGGGCAGCTCTGGAAGGGGATAAATTTCAGTAACTGACTCGTTGGAAAGGTGGCATCCTATGTCTGTGCCACTTTGAAAGTCACTGTGCTCTTCAATTAGGCCATTCTACTGCCAATGTTTGTCTATGGAGATTGCGTGACTGTGTGCTGGATTTTATACACCTGTCGGCAATGGGTGTGCCTGAAATAGCTAAATCCACTCATTTGAAGGGGTGTCCAAATACCTTTGTGTGTATATATAGTGCGTCTCCTAGATATAGGACAGACACTTCATGATTTATGATTTTACTGTCTTTTGCCATTTATGAATGTTTTATTCAATGTGATTCTATGGGCTATAGTAGTAAATGCCAAATTCAATATTTAATCAGATATATTTTTGTGTATATATATTTTTGTGTATATATATTTTTGTATACCTAAAAGGGTCCTACAATTCTAAATCGCTAACTAACTGATCCACAGTATTGTAACGGTTGTCGTTGGAAGGATGAGACGAGGGCACAGCGTTCTTTGAGTTCCACATAATTTATTAACGAAGTGAAACTTTAGAAAAGACAAAACAATAAAGAATACAACGACCAAACAGCTTCGTTGTGCAAACGACCTGCACACAAACAAAGAACAAGATCCCACACAGAAGGAGGGAGAGGGCTGCCTAAGTATGATCCCCAATCAGAGACAATGATAGACAGCTGCCTCTGATTGGGAACCACACTCAGCCAGAAATAAAGAACATAGAATGCCCACCCAAATCACACCAGTTCCATATGTTAGAGTAGACTTTTAGAGGTTAAGTGAGAATACTTATAACAACGCCACCTATAGGCTAATCGTTGCATTTTTTGGGGACCAAGTTAAGCATGGCCTCTAGTTTCTGTGTGCCAAACAATCTATGCTTGAGCTATTTGGCCATGTTCCAAAGCTTCGCTGTGGTTTCTTCCTTGCTGAGCGGCCTTTCAGGTTATGTCGATATAGGACTCGTTTGACTGTGGATCTAGATAATTTTGTACCTGTTTCCTCCAGCATCTTCACAAAGTCCTTTGCTGTTGTTATGGGATTGATTTGCACTATTCACACCAAAGTACATTCATCTCTAGGAGACAGAACACATTTCCTTCCTGAGCGGTATGATGGCTGTGTGGTCCCATGGTGTTTATACTTGTGTACAATTGTTTGTACAGATGAATGTGGTACCTTCAGGTGTTTGGAAATGGCTCCCAGGGATGAAACAGACTTGTGGAGGTCTACAATTGTTTTTCTGAGGTCTTGTATGATATATTTTGATTTTCCCATGATGTCAAGCAAAGAGGCAGTGAGTTTGAAGGTAGGCCTTGAGATACATCCACAGGTGCACCTCTAATTGACTCAAATGATGTCATTACCTATCAGAAGCTTCTAAACCCAATTGACATCATTTGAGTCAATTGGAGGTGCACCTGTGGATTTTCTGGAATTTTCCAAGCTTTTTAAAGGCACAGTCAACTTAGTGTATGTAAACTTCTGACCCACTGGAATTGTGATGCAGTGAATTATAAGTGAAATAATCTGTCTGTGAACAATTATTGGAAAAATGACTTGTGTCATGCACAAAGTAGATGTCCTAACCGACTTGCCAAAACTATAGTTTGTTAACAAGAAATGTGTGGAGTGGTTGAAAAACGAGTTTTAATGACTTCTACCTAAGTGTATGTAAACTTCCGACTTCAACTGTAAATTCATGCATACAAATGTTTTCAATTCAAACAGCCCCTTCATCAGGCAGTGAGAACGCTCTCTGCAGCGAAAATCAAAACAGAGATCAGCTGGAATTTTGTCACCCCATGCATAATTAAAGACCACCTTCTGGGTGTTGTGTTGTGGCACCTGATCTCTCTCTCACACACACACACACACACACACACACACACACACACACACACACACACACACACACACACACACACACACACACACACACACACACACACACACACACACACACACACACACACACACACACACACACACACACACACATAAACAAACACTAAGCAGTGTGCACACACACGATGACTTATTCATGTGGGAATGCCACCAGCAACTGAACATACAGTAAATTGACAGTGACATATGCTTTTAATCCCCAGGAGATGTAAGTGGTGAGAGGCGAGAAAGCACATGGCTGCCAGTGAGTTGGCAGTCAATGCCATGGAGCTCATTGCCTCCTTGACCTTTTGGGGGTGTCAGGGCTAAGAGTGAGAGGTGACAGACGAATATAATGTTGACTTCATGGGCTGGGTCTCATACAGTATCCATGTAGTATAATTACATGTAATGTAATATGTAGGTCTCTCTCTAGAGCACTGTATGTAGGGCAGGTTGACTCATCAACCACTCACATATTCCCTGTATGATGCAATAATGTATGATTGGACTAGCTGCTTGTTAATGTCAGTTACTGTATTGTCGTGTCTGGCATACAAAACGGAACAGACAGGAGCGTCATGCCAAATAAACAATTATAAATAGGCTGCTTTCAACTTTTTCCCCTCCCTGGTGATTAAATGTACAGTTGAAGTCGTAAGTTTACATACACTTAGGTTGGAGTCATTAAAACTACTTTTTCAACCACTCCACAAATTTCTTGTTAACAAACTATAGTTTTGGGTAGTCGGTTAGGCCATCTACTTTGTGCATGACACAAGTCATTTTTCCAACAATTGTTTACAGACAGATTATTTCACTTATAATTCACTATCACAATTCCAGTGGGTCTGAAGTTTACATACACTAAGTTGACTGTGCCTTTAAACAGCTTGGACAATTCCAGAAAAGTATGTAATGGCTTTAGAAGCTTCTGATATGCTAATTGACCTAATTTGTGTCAATTGGAGGTGTACCTGTGGATGTATTTCAAGGCCAACCTTCAAACTCAGTGCCTCTTTGATTGACATCATGGGAAAATCTAAAGATATCAGCCAAGATCTCAAAAAAACAATTGTAGACCTCCACAAGTCTGGTTCATCCTTGGGAGCAATTTCAAAAAACCTGAAGGTACCACATTCATCTGTACAAACAATAGTACACAAGTATAAACACCATGGGATTACGCAGCTGTCATACTGCTCAGGAAGGGGACGTGTTCTGTCTTCTAGAGATGAATGTACTTTGGTGCAAAAAGTGCAAATCAATCCCAGAACAACAGCAAAGGACTGTGTGAAGATTCTGGAGGAAACAGGTACAAAAGTATCAATATCCACAGTAAAATGAGGCCTATATCAACATAACCTGAAAGGCCGCCCAGCAAGGAAGATGCCAATGCTCCAAAACCGCCATAAAAAAAGCCAGACTACGGTTTGCAACTGCACATGGGGACAAAGATTGTACTTTTTGGAGAAATATCCTCTGGTCTGATGAAACAAAAAGAGATCTGTTTGGCCGTAATGACCATCGTTATGTTTGGAGGAAAAAGGGGGAGGCTTGCAAGCCAAAGAACACCATCCCAACCGTGAAGCACGGCGTGGCAGCATCATGTACTGGTGCATTTCATAAAATAGATGGCATCATAAGGGTGGGAAATTAAGTGGATATATTGAAGCAACATCTCAAGACATCAGTCAGGTAGTTAAAGCATGGCTCGCAAATGGGTCTTCCGAATGGACAATGACCCCAAGCATACTTCCAAAGTTGTGGCAAAATGGCTTAAGGACAACACAGTCAAGGTATTAGAGTGGCCATCACAAAGCCCTGACCCCATCCTCTAGAAAATGTGTCAGCAGAACTGAAAAAGCATGTGAGAGCAAGGAGGCCTACAAACCTGACTTAGTTACACCAGCTCTGTCAGGAGGAATGGGCCAAAATTCACCCAACTAATTGTGGGAAGGTTACCCGAAACATTTGGCAATGTTACTAAATACTAATTGAGTGTATGCAAACTTCTGACCTACTGGGAATGTGATGAAAGAAATAAAAGCTGAACTAAGTTATTCTCTCTACTATTATTCTGACATTTCACATTCTTATAATAAAGTGGTGATCCTAACTGACCTAAAACAGGGAACTTTTACTCGGATTAAATGTCAGGAATTGTGAAAAACTTTAGACTTCGACTGTAAGTGAATCATCTGACGCTAGGTTAGCCCTAAATTAGCCCTAGTATCCTACCGGTGAGGCTATCTTGCCAGACCTGTATGTCAACGGATGCTCCTGCTGCAGTGGGACCATTAATAGTGTGGCGATCGTCATCGATTTTTCCCTGGTAATCATAATTTATCAAGTTTTAGACATACTTGGGTTTAACGCAGCATCACAAATAGCTTTCTGATTAATAGATTGCTTGCTCTGCAGGGAGGAGATCTCCTCTCTTCTCCTCCCCTCTCTTTTCCCATTCTCTCCTCTCTATCTGTAGTGTAGCACAGCATCTCCTCTCTTCCATGACTTACTCGCTCTTCCTTTCCTTTACCCCCCCCCGCCTCAAATGAATTTTAATTTCCAGAAATACTTTGAGCCCAAAAAAGAGAAGTAGTTCGAGCCGAGCCATTGACCCAGAACCATAACACCAGGCTGTAAGCAGCACAGAGAGAACAAAGAGATCCCAGCTGTCTATTGAGCAGCTGTCTATTGGACAGTGCTCTGAATTGACTACTGCTCAATCTGAATCTGCCTTAGACTATCAGATCCAGAGGACTCTACAGTAATTTAGTCCAATTATCAGCATAGTAGTAGGACTTTGGGTTTAGCATTGGCATGGAATAAATGTGACATCCTTTACTGTTATATATATTTAATGTGGGTCAAAGGTCATGATCTCCCTGTTTGCGCTTCACACGAAATACCTTTTTTTACTGATGGAAATAAAAGCAAATATGGTAATCTGCCTGAGCTAAATCTCATCCAAACACCTAACAAAACATAGGATATCATTACCCTTAATGCCCCTGGCTCTACAAATGTGAATCTCTGACATCCTATAGAGATCAGTGTTTTATCAAAACTGTGATAATAAAATCAGTATGAATAAAGTCAGTAGTAATAAGGTAAGTTCATCCCGTCTGTGAAGCAACAAGGGAAGTACATTGTGTCCACTCAGAGTCCATTATCTATTTAAATAGATTCACTAATGTATAATACGTTTATTGATTTGGCTAATGAACTAATGGGATCCTTATACTGCACAGAAAAGGCATTCAATAATGAGGGCCACGCTCCTTATGATACTACTCTGTGATAAACAACAAGCTTTCCTTGTGATGAGATTTGTGCTCTGAATTGCCATATTTATTGTAACAACAGTTAGTGGTCTGTGATAAATCCTTGCGCAGCTCTTGAAATGATTGTTCACCAGATAAAATGACTGGTAATGTGAAGCACCTCTTGTTGTATTTCTACAGATGCAGGATCTTAATTTGATCACCCTGTTGCAGGAGAAATGTTCTGCATTGCAGGACATTTTAAATGTGCAGTGTATTTCAGATGTAAAAAGACTTTTGAAGTTTGTCATTTCCACTTTGAAATTTCAGACTTTATTTTCCCCTTACGAAAAATGTATCAACCCCTACAAAAATGCCCAGTAATTATAATCCACATAATAAAAATTTATTATTATTATTATTATTATATTATTATTATTATTATTATTATATATTAATTCACATTTCCTGTTGCTGCAGGAAATATGAATTGTCCTGTTGTAGCAAACTGGCTCAAATTAAGTTTCTACATCTGTATACTTCCACAACTATTATCCAGAGCGATATATACGATATACAGTAGAGTGTATATTACAAGCATGGCTGTTTATTGTGGTTCTTACTGTAAGGGTAGCCTAGTGGTTAGAGCATTGGACTAGTAACCGAAAGGTTGCAAGTTCAAATCCCCGAGCTGACAAGGTACAAAATCTGTCGTTCTGCACCTGAACAGGCAGTTAACCCACTGTTCCTAGGCCGTTATTGAAAATAAGAATTTGTTCTTAACTGACTTGCCTAGTAAAATAAAGGTGAAATAAAAATAAAAATATACTGTACTGTAAGATATACAGTGTACCATATCTTGATCATATGACTCTTCAGTTTAATGGTTTTCAAACCAACAGACATTGATCAGAAAATGGAGGTTATTGGTCACCGTGGTTATCCTGTCATTAACACCTCATAAATAGCTCCACAAAGGCCCCCATCGCCACTCTGACTTTAATGCCAAAAGATCTCAGTATGGTGTGGAATAATTATCTTCAAGACAACAGAGAGGTGAGAGAGGCTTCGACTTGTTGTCTTACTTTAATTAGACATCCGTACTATACTAAAAACACCCCAACCTCAACACAATCACATTACACAGTACACCACAACACAGTACAATGTAATACACAATCCATGTGTACATTCCACACCCGTCCTGCACAGCTGTACAGACAGCCTCCCTGAAACCAGAGACCATCCCTCTAAACACTAAAACAGGGTCAGTTGCCCCCCTACCTCTGACATGGTTCCTTCTCGTCAGCCATGTAGCCAACTTGACTTGGCCAAACATTCTTCTTTCAACATCAAACTCACCACTGGTGTGCTTGACCAAAAAGCTCTATTTTCAGGTCATCCAACAAATGTAAACTCCTGGAGTTTGCTAAATGGCATAGGCACTTGGAAGCGGTGCTATGATCAGATGACATGAAAATATAGCTCTTTGGCCACACATACCAGTGGTGGGTGTGGCGTTGAAAGAAGAATGTGATAAGTAGAAAACGACCCCATACCGACTGTAAAATATGGTCGTGGATCATTAATGTTATAGTATGTGGCTATTTCTCTTCCACTGGTCCCGGGGTCTTTTTTAAGGTCAATAGCATAATTAACTCTACCATGACATTTTAGATAAAAACCTGGTTGCTTCTGCAAGGAAGCTAACCCTTTTCTTTTTCTTTTTACTTGGCAAGTCAGCTAAGAACACATTCTTATTTACAATGACAGCCTAGGAACAGGTGGTTAACTGCCTTGTTCAGGGGCAGAACAACAGATTTTTACCTTGTCAGCTCAGGGAATCGATCTAGCAACCTTTCAGTTAATGGCCCAACACTCTAACCACTAGGCTACCTGCCGCCCCACTTGGTTGCAACTGGGTATCCCAGCAAGACTAAAACCCAAAGCGTACAGTACCAGTCAAGATTTTGGACACAGCTACTCATTCAAGGGTTTTCTTTATTTAAAAAAAAACTATTTTCTACATTATAGAATAATAGTGAAGACATCAAACCTATGAAAGACTTACGTAATCATGTAGTAACCAAACAATTGTTAAGCAAATCAAAATATATTTCAGGTTCTTCAAATTAGCCACCCTTTGTCTTGATGACAGCCTTGCACACTCTTTGCATTCTTTCAACCAGCTTCACCTGGAATGCTTTTCCAACAGTCTTGTTGGCTGTTTTTCCATCCCTCTGCGGTCCAACTCATCACAAACCATCTACATTTGGTTGAGATCAGGGGATTGTGGAGGCCAGGTCATCTGATACAGCACTCATTACTCTCCTTAGTCAAATGGCCTTTTCCACAGCCTAGAGGCGTGTTGGGTCATTGACTTGTTGAAAAACAAATGATAGTCCCACTAAGTGCAAACCAGATGGGATGGCGTATCACTGCAGAATGCTGTGGTAGCCATGCTGGTTAAGTGTGTTTTGAATTCTAAATAAATCACTGACAATGTCACCAGCAAAGCATCACGGTGGGAACTACACATGCAGAGATAATCCGTTCACCTACTCTGCATCTCACAACGACACGGCAGTTGGAACCACAAATCTCAAATTTGGACTCATCAGACCAAAGGACAGATTTCCACCGGTCTTATGTCCATTGCTCTTGTTTCTTGGCCCAAGAAAGTCTCTTCTTATTATTGGTGTCCTTTAGTTTCTTTGCAGCAATTCAACCATGAAGGCCTGATTCACGCAGTCTCCTCTGAACAGTTGATGTTGACTTGTCTGTTACTTGAACTCTGTGAAGCATTTACTTGGGCTGCAATTACTGAGGCTGGTAACTCTAATGAACTTATCCCCTGCAGCAGAGGTAACTCTGGGTCTTCCTTTCCTGTGCCGGTTCTCATGAGAGCCAGTTTCATCATAACGCTTGATGGTTTTTGCGATTGCATTTGAAGAAACGTTCAAAGTTCTAGAAAGTTTTCCGACTTGACTGACCTTCATTTCTTTAAGTAATGATGGACTGTCGTTTCTCTTTGCTTATTTGAGCTGTTCTTGCCATAATATGGACTTGGTCTTTTACCAAATAGGGCTATCTTCTGTATACCATACCTACAACTGATTGGCTCAAACGCATTAAGAAGATAAGATATTCCAGAATTGAACCTTTTTAACAAGGAACACCTGTTAATTGAAATGCATACCTCATGAAGCTGGTTGAGAGAATGCCAAAAGTGTCCAAAGCTGTCATCAAGGCAAAGGCTGGCTACTTTGAAGAATCTCTGTTTAACACTTTTTTGGTTAATACATGATTCCATATGTGTTAATTCATAGAGGTCAGTATTCTGTGCAGTCCATTTCTGTATGGACTTTGCTTTGTGCACGGGGGCATTGTCATGCTGAAACAGGAAGGAGCCAACTCCAAACTGTTGCCACAAAGTTGGAAGCACAGAATCGTCTGGATTGCCATTATATGCTGTAGCGTTACGATTTCCCATTCACTGAAACTAAGGTGCCTAGCCCGAACCATGAAAAATAGCCCCAGACCATTATTCCTCCTCCACCAAACTTTACAGTTGGCACTATGCATTGGCGCAGGTAGCGTTCTCCTGGAATCCACCAAACCCAGATTTCTCTGTTGGACTGACAGATGGGGAAGAGTGATTCATCACTCCGAGAATGTGTTTCCACTGCCCCAGAGTCCAATGGTGGTTTTACACCACTCCAGCCGCCACTTGGCATTGCGCATGGTGATCTTAGGCTTGCTTGGTCATGGAAACCAATTTCATGAAGCTCCCAACGAACAGTTATTGTGTTGATGTTGCTTCCAGAGGCAGTTTGGTACTCGGTAGTGAGTGTTAGAACAGACCATTTCTGAGCACCCCGCGATCCCGTTCTGTGAGCTTGTGTTGCCTACCACTTCACGGCTAGACGTTTCCACTTCACAATAAAGGCACTTACAGTTGACCGGGGCAGCTCTAGCAGGGCAGAAATATAACGAACTGACTTGTTGGAAAGGTGGCATCCTATGACGGTGCCACGTTGAAAGTGACTGAGCTCTTCAGTAAGACCATTCTCCTGACAATGTTTGTTAATGGAGATTACATGGCTGTGTGCTCAATTTTATCCACCTGTCAACAACGGGTGTGGCTGAAATAGCCGAATCCACTAATTTGAAGGGGTCTCCACATACTGTTGTGTGCTTTGAAGTACTATATCAACATAGCTACTGCAGTAGGTCTGGAAAACCTTGGGAAAGCATGGGTGTAATTTGCATTGTGGTGTTCGTGAATTTCCTTTATTTTTCGGCTTAAGACCAATGCCTATTCTCACTTAAAACTTTTTGTTGTTATTAATAATTCAAATGTAATTTTACTAATGGCTGTATTTCAAACCCTCATGCGTCATGATGACCTCTAATAACCCAGACTGTAACTAAGTTTGTGTTCTTTGAAGTAATGGTATTTGCTGATTCACTGTATAGCCTGCTAGTACATATATTATTTGAGATGATGAATTCACGCCAGACATTCAGCAGCTGTAGTCAGTGTTTCCTGATTCTGTCTGTCTGTAACATGGTTTGCTGTAAGTTCAAGCCTTGCATTAGTGTCCAGACGGGAATGCTGCATTAGATGTGTGAAGAGCCTTGATGTTCCTAAGCTGTCTGGAGTCTGCTGTCATGTGCTCCTGTTTCTCTGGCTGCTGTCTGACACAGAGAGACTCGCAGATCTCTACGCCACACCACAATCTGTGACTCAGCCCTGCCTCAGGCTGACTACTACGTCAAGGAGAGAGAAAGATGAAAAGTCATTGAACTGTTGCAAGAATTTACATTTTTAGCAGTGGATTGATTAGTATAACTTAGTTTGATCACCCAGCATTATCTTCAGGAGCGGTAGACTTGTGTGTGGACACAAGCTGCGTAGTTGCTTCTGTAGTCCATGCCAAGAGAGTTTTGCTGAGATTCTGTCCCTATACTGACGCATCAAGACTCTGTCTGATTCATACTTTTGGAAAAACCTACATTTTGAGAGTATTTCACTGGAGCTATCAGCCAAAAGAAAGAGAACATGACAGTGCTTCTGCCGTGCTACAGTTGAATTCAAATGGAGACTTAATGAATGGCGCCCACGCGCACACACACCAAGAGTACAAACAAACAAATGCACTTACATTTCTAAGGTTATTACATTGGCAGGGTTTCAACCCCATCGTCTATTATTACATGATTGACACCAGTGACATTTCTTGCACAATCCACAAAGGACAAGGACATTTTCATCTCCCTCTCCCTGTCGTCTGCGTTTAGTGGTGCCTGGCTATGTGTCCCACCCTCTTGGTTCAGCTCCTAGGGCCAAATGATTCAGAGATGCTGCTGCTGCCACATGACACAAGATAACGAGCTGAGCTGTCCTTGCTGCTGCAGTATGACAGCAAGGCTGTTCTTTGGAAATCCATTGCAGCAAAGTACTGTTTGCCTGACCATGCAATCCTTTGTCACTGGATCGGATCTATACTGTGAGCCTGTACAGCATTACATAGTGATATGAAGTCCTTAGATATACTGTTAAAGTAGGTCTCAAAGATGGTCTCTTCAGCCTCAGGAATTTCTTTCAGACGTTGTGTACGGAAAGACAGTGTCCTTAATCTGGACCTCCCATCACGTTTAAAGTGAATATGCATATAGTTATAGCTGGTTGTTCAAAATCTTCATTTGGCATTTAGCAGTACATACCCGGATTCCTTAACTACTAAATCCACATAGGATTTCAGCAGTTTCTCTTTCTCTGACTGTAGGACACATTACTGTCCTTCAAGCACAAGCAGCACGCAAGAGGAATTTGATAACATTGATCAAATCTTTCAGGCCCAACGAGACTGTAAGATCATAACAAAACTATCAACCCACACTTTCAGTCCTGGGACATCATGCCTGGACAAGCTTTGCCATGTCATACCCCTTGAAGCAACTAGAGGGACGTTTTGTCTTTATTATGTTATTTTTATGCTATTAACTTAATAAGTGAACAACTGGACACACAAAATCATGACTAATGACAGGAAAATGTCTCCAGTCTTTTCTCAAGCAATAATTTTATTAGGCCTGTCTGGGAGTGCTCTGAGTGGGGAGGTGTCACCACTTCCGCTCCTCTCCTTGTTCGGCGATCGACGTCCCCGGCTTTCTAGCCATCGCCGCTCCATTTCTCATCTATCCATTTGTTTTGTCTTGTTTCATACACACCTGGTTTTCATTCCATAATCAACCTGCTTGTATTTAGTCCTCTGTTCCCCTCCATGTTTTTGTGTGTAATTCTTTATTGTTATGTGGATTTTTGTCAGGGCATTGTCCTTTTGTTACGTTCCGTGTTTTTGGCACTAGTGTGTTTTATGTGCTGTCGTTGTTGATCGGTATTAAATTGCGCCTGTTTACTATAATCCGCTCTCCTGCACTTGACTTCGCCTCCCATATACACGCCTAACAGGAGAGGAAAACTAGCAGCTATGGACAAAGAGGTTTTGAACTCACTTTTTTATTGGTCTATTAATTCCCTCACACCACAACAGGCAGACATTTTTCCATTTCAAATAGTGCTAACACTGAAAGGGCATGGTCATAATTTTCCTAATTTCACAGTATTATTCCAACCTCATAATGTGGAAATATATATTTTTATCACGTCTTTGACTGCACTGGGACTTTTAATTATTAAATGCAAAGCAGTGCAATAATTCACTTCTAGATGACTGCACATTCTTCTCAAAGCCAGGGTTTGTTTTTTTCCCTAGCCTCTGCCGAGTCCCCAATAACCGGATGCTCCGGTTTTCTGGGGAAATGGAAAGAGCCTGTGACATGACGTCCACTTTAGGATGTTAACAAAGCGACACTCCATCTTAGAGTGGTTCCTCCTTTAAAAGTTGCGTCATACTGCAGCACACCTTGCGGGCTGCTGCAGAATTCTATGGCACGTTATTTGTCAGCCATTCTTACCATTAATGCGAGTTAGTGCTAGTTTGACCCCCAGAAGGGCATCTTCGAGAAGCATTTGATAGTCTTCAATATTGGCATTACTAGAGAATTTAAAACCTTTTTTGTAAGAACATAGTATACGGGATTGCTTTAAAGAACTTCAGTTTAGTTAGTCTGATTATTATTATGGTGTTTCTATTCCATGAAAAAGTAAACCCTCAGGGTTTCCGTTATGATGGAATGGAAAATATGGCACTGTACAAAGTGACAGTGGGGAGTAAGCTACAGTACTAAGAGCATAAGATGATTGGAGGATTCAAAATGTTTCGTTAGGGCAAATCTGATCTGTGAGAATATCTAAGGGGCTTTTATATAATTCTATAATAATAATAATACTAATTGCTTTGTTAAAAAAACAATATTTTGGATATGTAGTTTTCATTTAACATAGAGTGAGCAAGTAAAAGGCCATTCTTGAACATGGGGTGAGACATTCTCACTAATTTGTAAATAAAGGCTGTTTGTTGTTTAGAATGATTTATTTCTGTTTTTAGAGGGAGAGAAACCAAAAGCCACAACTCCTTAACATTTACTGGATTACTTGAGCAGTGCAGAAGAGAACCTCACCCAACATTTTATTTTCTTCTCGGCATGACTAGTATGTAGGAGACCTAGATTCAGGCCTGTCTTTTACGCCTGTTACGTTAGGTTAGTTTCTCTGATTTGTACAACTGGAGTTTTCAAAGTTCCCGTCTTACTAAGCTAATTATGCAGCTTATTTTGTGTAGTTTTGATCACCTCATATGAATATATTTTAGTCGCATCTTCAAGATTGGACAATTTTATTTTCAGAGCAACATTTTACAGTTCAGCAAATTATGCTGCTTATGGAAGGTACCATTGGTATTTTCAACTACAAAATGAAAAATACCATTATTAGCTAACTATAAAATTATGATTTGAGTTGAGTTGAGAATTTTTTTTTTTTTTTCGCCAACCAGGTAGGCCAGTTGAGAATAAGTTATCATTTACAACTGCAACCTGGCCAAGATAAAGCAAAGCAGTGCGACAAAAACAACACAAAGTTTCACATACAGACGTACAGTCAATGACACAAAAGAAAAATCTATGTACAGTGTGTGCAAATGTAGAAGAGTAGGGAGGTAAGGCAATAAATAGGCCATAGAGGTGAAATAATTACAATTTAGCGTTAACACTGGAGTGATAGATGTGCAGATGATGATGTGTAAGTAGATATACTGGGGTACAAAAGAGCAAGAGGATAAGTAACAATATGGGGATGAGGTAGTTGGGTGTGCTATTTACAGATCGTCTGTGTACAGGTACAGTGATCGGTAAACTGCTCTGACAGCTGGTGCTTACAGCTAGAGAGGTAGATATAAGACTCCAGCTTCAGCAATTTTTGCAATTTGTTCCAGTCATCGGCAGCAAACAACTGGAAGGAAAGGCGGCCAAAGGAAGTGTTGGCTTTGGGGATGACCAGTGAAATATACCTGCTGGAGTGCGTGCTATGGGTGGGTGTTGCTATGGTGACCAGTGAGCTGAGGTAAGGCGGGGCTTTACCTAGCATAAACTTATAGATGACCTGGAACCAGTGGGTTTGGCGACGAATATGTAGTGAGGGCCAGCCAACGAGAGCATGCAGGTTGCAGTGGCGGGTAGTATATGGGGCTTTGGTGACAAAATGGATAGCACTGTGACAGACTACATCCAGTTTGCTGAGTAGAGTGTTGGAGGCTATTTTGTAAAAGACATCGCCAAAGTCAAGGTTCAGTAGGATAGTCAGTTTTACGAAGGTATGTTTGGCTCTGAGTCTGGAAGGAGAGTTTACAGTTTAACCAGTCACCTAGGTATTTGTAGTTGTCCACATATTCTAAGTCAGAACCGTCCAGAGTAGTGATGCTAGTCGGGCAGGAGTGTGCGGGCAGCAATCAGTTGAAGAGCATGCACTTAGTTTTACTAGCATTTAAGAGCAGTTGGAGGCCTCAGAAGGAGTGTTGTATGACATTGAAGCTCGCTTGGAGATTTGTTAGCACAGGTTCCAAAGAATGGCCAGATGTATACAGAATGGTGTCGTTTGCGTAGAGTTGGATCAGAGAATCATCAGCAGCAAAAGCAACATCATTGATATATAAAGAGAACGGAGTCGGCCCGAGAATTGAACCCTGTGGCACCCCCGTAGAGACTGCCAGAGGTCTGGACAACAGGCCCTCCAATTTGACACACTGAACTCTATCTAAGATGTAGTGGGTTCGATCCCCGGGACCACCCATACGTAGAATGTATGCACACATGACTGTAAGTCGCTTTGGATAAAAGCGTCTGCTAAATGGCATATATTATTATATATTATGTAGTTGGTGAGCCAGGCGAGGCAGTCATTTGAGAAGCCAAGGCTATTGAGTCTGCCGATAAGAATGCAGTGATTGACAGAGTCGAAAGCCTTGGCCAGATCGATGAAGAAGGCTGCACAGTACTGTCTTTTATCAATGGCGGTTATGATATTGTTTAGGACCTTGAGCGTGGCGGAGGTGCACCCATGACCAGCTTGGAAAACAGATTGCATAGTGGAGAAGGTTCGGTGGGATTCGAACTGGTCGGTGATCTGTTTGTTAACTTGGCTTTCGAAGACTTTAGAAAGGCAGGGCAGGATGGATATACAGTAGGTCTGTAACAGTTTGGGTCTAGAGTGTCACCCCCTTTGAAGAGGGGGTGACAGTGGTCTAAGCCGTGACCTGGGAGGCCCATGGGGTGGCGCACAATTGGCCCAGTATCGTTTGGGTTTGGCCGGGCCATGTCTCATCACGAACTAGCGACTACTGTGGCAGGCCGGGCGCAGTGCACGCTGACCAGGTCGCTAGGTGTATGGTGTTTCCTCCGACACATTGGTGCGGCTGGAATCCGGGTTGTATGTGAGTTGTGTCAAGAAGCAGTGAGACTTGGTTGGGTTGTGTTTCGGAGTACGCGAAGCTCTCGAGCTTCGCCTCTCTCGAGTCCGTACGGGAGTCAAGCCTGGAGTGAACCAATCTGTTCTTAGTTCTACATTTTTTGAATGGGACGTGCTTATTTAAGACGGTGAGGAAAGCACTTTTAAAGAGCAACCAGCCTCTACTGACAGGATGAGCTTTTTCCCAGACTGTCATTGGTTTAAAGAGATTGGACCGTCACTATGCATTTGTCTGTACTTGTCGGATGTAACGCACCATTGAACTTTAAGATGGTCTGTCGTTCCATGCTGTTTTAAGTGGACTACTTTACGCTTGTTTGTGTGTAGCGTGTGTGTAGTGTCGGTCTTTTCTTACACCGCAGGGAGACCAGGGGAAAGATCAGTCTCGCCACTCAAGTGTATTCAGGCAGAAGGAACGCCAGCCTAGTGCGTTATGTACTGTAGTGACTTTAATCCTTCTCTCTCCATTTATAAATACTATGCAGTATTAACCGGCCTGTCCACAGAGGAGCCAAATCAACAATTCATCATATTCATATGCAAGTAAGCATGCAGACACACACACATGCATTCATGTCACACACATACAGCTCATACACACACACGCACGCTTAAGAAAATACACATATTCATGCACACATCAATAAATCTAATGGCAGACATGCACGCTGCAGAGTGGCTGACTTATTAATGCACACTAAGCAGCACATTAAGTACACACACACACACACACACACACACACACACACACACACACGCTACACACGTCCCCATCATGAATATAGATGGTAATGAGCTTTTCCTCTGTATCACTGGGTACATGGGCTACTGTTGAGAAGAGGAAGAGGATTGTCCCTCATGGCAGCAGAAGTGCTGTCACCAAATGGGAATGTGCAGTTCATCTAATATTGAATATCACTAGGCAGGCTGGGATCCATAATTCATTATCTAAGTGAAGACTTGACTCTCATGAAGTGGATGAGGCTCAGCAGGAGGACTGATAAAAATACGGCCCCCACATTCAAACTGCGGCACATCACTCAGTCTTTCACATTGTAACTCAGAGGTGAAGGAAATGCATCATTGTGTCAGGAGCAGAAGTGTATCTTTCTGCTCTCCTTCTCTCTCTCTTGCCACTCACTACTTATGCAAATCAAATCAGAGTTTACTGGTCACGTGCACTGAATACAACAGGTGTAGACCTTACAGTGAAATGCTTACTTACAGGCTCTAACCAATAGTGCAAAAAAGCTATTAGGTGAACAGGTAGGTAAAACAACAGTATAAAGACAGGCTATATAGAGTAGTGAGGCTATAAAAGTAGCGAGGCTACTTACAGACACTGGTTAGTCGAGCTGATTGAGGTAGTATGTACATGTAGATGGTTAAGTGACTATGCATATATGATGAACAGAGAGTAGCAGTAGCGTAAAAGAGGGGTTGGCGGGTGGTGGGTGGGACACAATGCAGATCGCCCGGTTAGTCAATGTGCGGGAGCACTGGTTGGTCGGCCCAATTGAGGTAGTATGTACATGAATGTATGGTGAAAATGACTATGCATATATGATGAACAGAGAGTAGTGGCAGCGTAAAAAGTGGGAGGTTCTTGCTAGCTTTAAGCATGTGATTTCTGACACAGTGCCTCTGTAATATGTAACCTTTACATCTACAATGTATGAGAGGATATAAGTTCAGTGACCCATTTCAAGGAGTCTATTAACAGAATATGACATATACCATTTGTGGAGAAGCTGTCTAAAATGTATTAACATAATGTCTTTAATGTAACCTGTCCTAGCTTGCTTGTATATTGAGGTCTTGGTCTTCATTTTCTGGCATTTGCAACAACAACAAAATATGACAAAATGCGTACATCTTGTCTAATTCTGTGATATTTTTGGCAAAGCTTACATTAGCCTATGTCTCACGTAACCACAACATCACATTTAATCCACTCTAAGATGTGTTTATGAGTGGCCTATATTTCAGTAGTTATGAGTGAACAACTTAGCAAGTGAAATGAAGCTGTCTGTAGTACAAAATGCAGAGAGCTGTATTCCTGCCTAAGCAGCAACAGCAGAGCTACAATTTACCCGCTTCATGAATTATTCAGACGATACACAAGACTACTTTTAATTTAGATAGATCAGCTATTCTCACTATGTCCTCCCTTTCTCAGTCAGCAATTTTTTTCATTTTGCGATTGACTTAGAAAGAAAGGCAGCGAGGGAAAGCGAACGAGAGAGATAGGAAGAAAGAAAGAGTGTGTGAGTGAGTAGCTGTGTGTGTGTGTGTGTGTGTGTGTGTGTGTGTGTGTGTGTGTGTGTGTGTGTGTGTGTGTGTGTGTGTGTGTGTGTGTGTGTGTGTGTGTGTGTGTGTGTGTGTGTGTGTGTGTGTGTGTGTGTGTGTGTGTGTGTGTAGCAGTGTTAGTGTGTGTGTGTGTGTGTGTGTGTGTGTAGTGTTAGTGTGTGTGTGTGTGTAGCAGTGTTAGTGTGTGTGTGTAGCAGTGTTAGTGTGTGTGTGTGTGTGTGTGTGTGTGTGTGTGTGTGTGTGTGTGTGTGTGTGTGTGTGTGTGTGTGTGTGTGTGTGTGTGTGTGTGTGTGTGTGTGTGTGTGTGTGTGTGTGTAGCAGTGTATGTGTGTGTAGCAGTGTTAATGTGTGTGTGTGTGTAGCAGTGTGTATGTAGCAGTGTTAATGTGTGTGTGTATGTAGCAGTGTTAATGTGCGTGTCTGTGTAGCAGTGTCAATGTGTGTGTGTGTGTAGCAGTGTTAATGTGTGTGTGTGTGTGTGTGTGTGTGTAGCAGTGTTAATGTGTGTGTGTGTGTGTGTGTGTGTAGCAGTGTTAATGTGTGTGTAGCAGTGTTATCGTGTGTGTAGCAGTGTTAACGTGTGTGTAGCAGTGTTAACGTGTGTGTGTGTGTGTGTGTGTATGTGTGTGTGTGTGTAGCAATGTTAATGTGTGTGTGTACGAGTAATCTAACCTAAGAATTTCACAAAAACGACCTTATACACACACAAGTGTAAAGGGATGAAGAATATGTACATAAAAATATATGAATGAGTGATGGTACAGAATGGCATAGGCAAGATGCAGTAGATGGTATAGAGTACAGTATACACATATGAGAAGAGTAATGTAGGGTATGTAAACATTATATGAAGTGGCATTGTTTAAAGTGGCTAGTGATACATTTTTTACATACATTTTTACATGATTAAAATGGCTGGAGTTGAGTCAGTATGTTGGCAGCAGCCACTCAATATTAGTGGTGGCTGTTTAACAGTCTGATGGCCTTGAGATAGAAGCTGTTTTTCAGTCTCTCTGTCCCCGCTTCGATGCACCTGTACTGACCTCGCCTTCTGGATGATAGCGGGGTGAACAGGCAGTGGCTCGGGTGGTTGTTGTCCTTGATGATCTTTATGGCCTTCCTGTGACATCGGGTGGTGTAGGTGTCCTGGAGGGCAGGTAGTTTGCCCCCGGTGATGCGTTGTGCAGACCTCACTACCCTCTGGAGAGACTTACGGTTGTGGGCAGAGCAGTTGCCGTACCAGATGGTGATACAGCCCGACAGGATGCTCTTGATTGTACATCTGTAAAAGTTTGAGTGTTTTTGGTGACAAGCCGAATTTCTTCAGCCTCCTGAGCTTGAAGAGAAGCTGCTGTGCCTTCTTCACCACGCTGTCTGTGTGGGTGGACCAATTCAGTTGTGTGTGTGTGTGTGTAGCAGTGGTAATGTTTGTGTGTGTGTAGCAGTGTTAATGTGTGTGTGTAGCAGTGTTAATGTGTGTGTGTGTGTGTGTGTGTGTGTGGGTGTGTGTGTGTGTGTGTGTGTGTGTGTGGCAGTGTTAATGTGTGTGTGTGTGGCAGTGTTAATGTGTGTGTGTGTGTGGCAGTGTTAATGTGTGTGTGTGTGTGGCAGTGTTAATGTATGTGTGTGTAGCATTGTTAATGTGTGTGTGTGTGTGTGTGTAGCAGTGTTAATGTGTGTGTGTGTGTGTAGCAGTGTTAATGTGTGTGTGTGTGTGTAGTAGTGTTAATGTGTGTGTGTGTAGCAGTGTTAATGTGTGTGTGTGTAGTAGTGTTAATGTGTGTGTGTGTAGCAGTGTTAATGTGTGTGTGTGTGTGTGTGTGTGTGTGTGTGTGTGTGTGTGTGTGTGTGTGTGTGTGTGTGTGTGTGTGTGTGTGTGTGTGTGTGTGTGTGTGTGTGTGTGTGTGTGTGTGTGTTGATGTGTGTGTGTGTAGCAGTGTTAATGTATGTGTGTGTAGCAGTGTTAATGTGTGTGTGTGTGTGTGTAGTAGTAGTGTTAATGTGTTTGTGTGTGTAGCAGTGTTAATGTGTTTGTGTGTGTAGCAGTGTTAATGTGTTTGTGTGTGTGTAGCAGTGTTAATGTGTTTGTGTGTGTGTAGCAGTGTTAATGTGTTTGTGTGGGTGTAGCAGTGTTAATGTGTTTGTGTGGGTGTAGCAGTGTTAATGTGTGTGTGTGTAGCAGTGTTAGTGTTTGTGTGTGTGTAGCAGTGTTAATGTGTGTGTGTGTGTGTGTAGCAGTGTTAATGTGTGTGTAGGTAGCAGTGTTAATGTGTGTGTGTGTAGCAGTGTTAATGTGTGTGTGTAGCAGTGTTAATGTGTGTGTGTGTGTGTGTGTGTGTGTAGCAGTGTTAATGTGTGTGTGTGTGTGTGTGTGTGTGTAGCAGTGTTAATGTGTGTGTGTGTAGCAGTGTTAATTTGTGTAGCAGTGTTAATGTGTGTTGCAGCCCTCTTTATTTCTACTCATGCAGATCATCCTAACACGTCTCTCCCACTAGCATCAGTAGCATGCAAACAAACACGTAGAAGTGTGGCAAAAGCTGACAGAAAACATTTTCCCCACATGAAACCGCTGCTGTAATCTCCACATTCCTCATTGTACGTGATTACATCTAATCACATCTACTTTCCTCCTCACTGTATCTCCTCTCATCTCGGGACCCCCATGTTGCAGTGTCATTTATATGGTCACCCACCACCCTCAATGAAACCATTATTTACATCTGTTCAGTTTGAACAGTTCACTTTGACTGGTCTGTCAAAGATACTGTAACATCAAGGCAAGTCATCAATTAATATGATTATGGTCATTTGTTTCGCTGTATGAAATAACCACACAAACAAGACATTACCACTGTAATTTGAACCTATTTGTTGGGAGAGATACCTAAGCTGTTATTGTCTTATACAGTGCCTTTGGAAAGTTTTCTGACCCCTTGACTTTTTCAACATTTTGTTACATTACAGCCTTATTCTAAAATGGATTCAAAAATCAAGAATAATATTGATATTAACATTGATCATCCTTGAGATGTTTCTACAACTTGATTGGAGTCTACCTGTGGTACATTAAATTGATTGGACATTATTTGGAAAGGCGCATACCTGTCTATGTAAGGTCCCACAGTTGACAGTGAATGTCAGAGCAAAAACCAAGCCATGAGGTCGAAGGAATTGACTACAGAGCTCCGAGACAGGATTGTGTCGAGGCACAGATCTCTGGAAGGGTACCACAACATTTCTGCAGCATTGAAGGGCCCCAAGAACCCAGTGGCCTCCATCATTCTTAAATGGAAGAAGTTTGGAACCACCAAGACCCTAACTAGAGCTGGCCTCCTGGCCAAACTGAGCAATTGGGTGGAGAAGGGCCTTGGTCAGGAAGGTGACCAGGAACCTGATGGTCACTCTGACAGAGCTCCAGAGTTCCTCTGTGGAGATAGGAGAACCTTCCAGAAGGACAACCATCTCTGCAGCACTCCACCAATCAGGCCTTTATGGTAGAGTGGCCAGACGGAAGCCACTCCTCAGTAAAAGGCACATGACAGCCCGGTTGGAGTTTTCCTAAAGGCACCTAAGCCCAGACTTGAACCCGATCTCACATCTCTGGAGAGACCTGAAAATAACTGTGCAGCAACGCTCCCCATCCAACCTGACAGAGCCTGAGAGGATCTGCAGAGAAGAATGGGAGAAACTCGCCAAATACAGGTGTGCCAAGCTTGTAGCGTCATATAAAAAAAGACTATGCTGTAATTGCTGCCAAAGATGCTAAGTAAAGGGTCTGAATACTTATGTAAATGTGATATTTCATTTTTTTATTTATTTTATTTATTATCATACATTTCTGAAAAACCTTTTTTTCCTTTGTCATTATGGGGTACTGTGTGTAGATTGATGAGTGGAAAAAATCTATTTAATCAATTCTAGAATAAAGCTGTATTGTAACAAAATGTGGAAAAAGTCGAGGGGTCTGAATACTACACGAAGGCACCGTGTAATGCTAGTGTTTCTCTTAGAAACTCTCGAAGTGGGATGTTTTAAGATGGATAGAAATCTAAAGGGAAGTGACATTTGATTCGGTGCTTACGAGCAGAACAGGTTGAGCATCAAAGCGACAGATGGGGCAGGCCAAACAGTAGAACTATATAAGAGTCAGCCAGACAGACAGTGGAGGGAGGACTTCCACTCCTGTGAGCATTCAACTCACACTGCAGGACACACATCTCAACCTCAAAGCTCAAATTACCCAGAAACACAGCTCCCTCCCTGCCTACCGTATCTATGTATCAACCCAGTAGATGTTGGGGCTGGTTTCTGCAGTGTTAATTCACCATGATCACACTGATGGTCCTGAGTTACTGATGCATCCATTATTCCAGCAGGTGGGTTGTTTGTTTACTCACAACATTCAAGAAGGCAGGCCATCTTTGCTATGAGTCCCACAAAAATGTGGGAGACTAACCCACCAGCCCTTACATGGTCCCCAGTGTCATGACGTTGGTTTATGACAGTCATAAATACCTCTCCCTCCTTTTTCCTCTCTCTACCCTACTGATGTAACATTTGAAAATCCTTTGGTTAACATAGAGATTCTGGGAACATCAGAAGGTGGGGGGAAATGAACTATATTCTGGTAACCCGACCAATTGAACATATGAGGTGGTACTTAATGAATATGATGTCAGTTCGGTTGTCATCTGAGACATTCTCATCAATGATAGGATGACATAAACTCTACAGTGGAAAGTCTACACATTGTAGTTATCGGATTCACATGGAATTGTTGTTCAATTTAAATGTTTGAATATAAAGTTATTGGTGAAAAGACTAAATGTAATATTATCTTCCAAATGAGAGATTTGGGTTTTCATAAGGTTAGGGCTCTGCTCAATCAGTGGCCCGCCCCTGTGAAGAGACATGGGTTATAAAACTTTTCAAACACACCATTCCCGCTCCACTATATAAAGCCTTGATGAAAATGTAACCTCTTGTTCCGAGGATGTGAGGACGACGGTCCGATGTCAGAATGGTTCAGATAATAACTACAGAACGAAGCCAACCTCAGCGTGAGCTTTAGTTGCGAATGGTTTGAACTTTGAACTCTTATTCACTACAGAAGTGATACCTCCTAGCCGTTGAGTTAGCAAGCTAGCAGCTGCTAACGTGGGCTAGGAAAGAACAGACAGAGTATCCTTTCTACCACACAACGACATTACTACAACGTATCCAATTTACCACCAGAAACATTCTTCAAAGGACTCGGTTGGGCAACACGGCCTTCCATCTACCACCAACCTAGCGCAGCTCAGAGCAAATATTTATTGCATTTTCCTTTTCCAAATGGGTAGTAATTTAGAATGCATAAGACACTGTATTTACGATAGAGACATCGCTTCTCCCATTGTTTCACAGTCTTCCCGCTCTTTCGCTCAAACCCATCCCCTTTTCTTTGTGTAACCAGCTGTCATATCTGTTCCTCCCACTAAGGACGTTTTCCTTTATGACGTAATTTGTAATCAAGGTATGATTCATTCTGTGTATATGTAATTCTGTGTGATTAGTTAGGTATTTAGTAAGTAAATAATTAAACCCAATTTTGTATTGCTGATTCAACTTCTTAGCCAAGGTTCGTAAAGAATTTACAACTTTCATATGAGACTGAAATAAGGTGACGATTAATATTGACTGCTATTGATGCAAAATATTACTAGGTGTTTAAGAGTTTATTCGGAAGATAACTGCTCTATTAATATTATTTAGTGGTGACTCCTACCGAAGGTGGCTCCCCTTCCTGTTCGGGTGGCACTCGGCAGTCGTCGTCACCGGCCTACTAGCTGCCACTGATCCCTTTTCCCCTTTCTGTTTATTGGTTTCACCTGTTTTGTGTGTAGGCTGATTAGTCGGGCTATGTTAGCCAGTAGGCCCGCCTGCTCTTTGTGCGGGATTGTTTTGTGTGAGAGACTAACCCACCAGCCCTTACATGGTCCCCAGTCACGTGAGAGACTAACCCACCAGCCCTTACATGGTCCCCAGTCACGCGGGAGTCTAACCCACCAGCCCTTACATGGTCCCGGTCAGTTGAGAGTCTAACCCACCAGCCCTTACATGGTCCCCAGTCACGTGAGAGTCTAACCCACCAGCCCTTACATCGTCCCCAGTCACGTGAGAGTAACCCAACAGCCCTTACATGGTCCCCAGTCACGTGAGAGTCTAACCCACCAGCCCTTACATGGTCCCCAGTCACGTGGGAGTCTAACCCACCAGCCCTTACATGGTCCCCAGTCATGTGGGAGTCTAACCCACCAGCCCTTACATGGTCCCCAGTCACGTGAGAGTCTAACCCACCAGCCCTTACATGGTCCACACCCTAGTCAAAACTAATATATTTCTGGATGCTGACAATTTAAGTGAACATTGTGACCTTTTTGAAACCATATTTATTGTCCTGTGGACCAGATGTTACCCCTTGGGGAACTTTGGGAGACTAAAGCAGACCATTTTTGGAAGTTCAAAGATGTCCCTTTTCAGCAGGCCAAGATAAATCAATAATGACGCAAAGCCCATGGAAAGGAACTCTGAGGCCAAATGTACCTCAGTGATGTGTGCTGTGCCCTGTGTTGTGACTCTCACCACTCTGATTCAGTTTTCCTCTCAGGCCAATCTTCCAGACTGCCATCATTCATGGAAACAAACATAACGTAACGAGAAAGCCCATCCACTGAATTATGGATTACAGACTGAGGATGGCTTAGTTTGTCAGACAACAGAAATAGTCTCGACAATTGCTGGGCTGAAAAGCCCATGGAGCAAGGGATTATCACAGCATATATTACTACAATGTTTCTCCCTCTCTGTTGCTGTTTTCTGTGCACACTGGGTCAGATTAACGATGTCTATCTGTACAGCGGTGTTCAGTGTGCCCTCTGCTACAGCACACATGTCATAACAGAGAGATCTGGCACCACTGCCCCTGGCCCTATAATTATAATAGGATCTAATTGATGAGGCCCATCTCTGGCTCTGACCTGCCAGGCCTGACACTGTCCACACCATGTCCACACAGCCCAGCCACCTCATGCCCACCATACATCAGGGCCAGTATGTCAGGCCAGATCTCCATTCACACAGATCCTCCACCTCTCACTAGCGGTCAGCCTGGGCTGTTTGACAGTGACCTCTGGCCATGCAACACACAGGGTTGCCACCAGGGTTCTGGAACTCTCACTAGACAGTGGTGGTCATGCTGTATGAAGATTACAAAAAGTTATATTATTATTACCACCATCCTACTTATTACTGTAGCAACTGTATTAATGTTGGTAGTACCAGCAGTATTGGTTGATCAATGTCAAGAGAGGACACATGGCGGCATGTACGACAGTGCTGAGTTGAGTCTCTAACAGGCAAGAGAGCAGCGCAACATTTCCCAGATGTCTGTACTCTGCTTTTTACCCAGCCAGCCGTACTGTCATTCAATTACCCACAGTTCCTACCACTACCACTTTCTCTGTCAGTGTGCCACTCACAGAGCATAGAGGAGGTGGTGGGGGATTTGGAAAGCAAGCTTTCTCTGGCTCAGCAGCACTCACACCTCTTTAAGATTTGATGTATGCACTGACACTTCAGCACCTGCCATGCTCTAGTTAACTGGTCACCCTGGGTCAGTGTTCACCTGGTTACTGTGATTGTTAAAATAAATGATTATGCAGGATAATATCATCAGTTCCTCTGTACTGTACTGAAACTATTGTAAAGGCTAAATAAAATAGATTGGATGGAAACAAATTATTTGATATTTGTTTCTGACAAGGCTCCCTAGTGTTTATAGATCATTTATTTGGGTTTTGCAGACTCATGCATAACTAGCAGATTGCATCACCATCCCACTCACTGATCAGTTATAATTCAATGCAATCATGCTTCTTTTGTCTGTCGGTTCTCCTCCCACGTTTTTCTGTTATTGGATGCCTTCCCTTATTATCACCAAACTCTGAGACATGATGGTTTAACCTACTGTCTCTTCCTTGAAACAATGATCCTTTATGATTAGGCTAACTGCTGCAGTTACTGAGCTGCTTTTATGGTGTGACCCCACTGACCTGCTATATTAGTCACAATCTGTTATTTTTCCAGGTTCTTCCCTCCACCTGTCCATGAAATTGATCATTTTAACTTTACAATTCTAGAGAAAAAGTCACTTTTAAATCCAACCAGGTCACCTGTGATACAAGTCAGTATTTGACGTCCATCCATGCCTGAGGACGTCGGGAGATGACGTGGAAAGCTGCCACTACGGGCAACAGTGAGTGCTGCTACCTTCAGGGGGGTTTCGGTTTTGCGAGGGCATTGTCAACGGGGATGGTGGAGGGGAGTAAGCATCTGCCTCTGATTCAAAAGGTTGCATGCTTGAATCCAGTGATAGAAAGTTGTTTTTATATTTTTGTTTTAAGCCTATAAGAAAGATTAACTCTTACCTTAACCATTCTGAGTTAAGGCCTAAATTTAAGATTTTGGAGTTAATACCTGAACTTAACCCGAACCTTAAAAATGTGGAGTCAAACTTAAACACATTGAAATTTGACGTTTGAGAAACATGTATGAACGTCTAATTCTGACATGAGAGTGTGAGAGCTGGTAGTTTAAATCCCCTTCATGAGTTGCCCAGATGGGTTCTTTAAAAACTTCTCAAATGAGAATGACCTTAATTTCATTCAGGCCTTTGAAGATCTCTCACTCACCATACGAAATGTAACATATCATAATAAATGGAGTGTCTCAGATTAACATACAGAATCATATGAAATACTCTGATACCAGGTTGATGAGCAGCAGAGACTTCGTCATGAGTCTGGCACACAAGCTACGTGAGAGACATATGATGTCCAAGGCAGCAGCAAAGATTCCATACGAGCCATTGCGCCAGATGCAAGCTACTTGTTAGTGGGAAGTGTTGCAATCAAGTGAATGTGACCAAGATTTGTGATGACTGTTAGGATAACAGCTAAATGAGATCCAACTGTTGCGTGTAGACTGTAAACACGAGCGAAGCCACAAATAACGTGTCCAATAACTGTCATATCAACACTTACATTAATTGTGATGCCATTATTGCTTTTGTTCTGATTTTCACTATTCACAAGCATGCTTGGCACCTAATACAATGATGTTTAGGCTACTGATATTTTCTTTATTGACTGTCTGTCTTGCAGTTTGGGTATTTGCTTTGTCATTATAAAAATATGCGTTTACTGTGGTTCAAAGCACATGTGTTTTGTTCCATAGTTGTAAAAAAGGCACTCCACTAATACAATATGTATTTACACTTGAAATGGTTTTTCATTTTACATATCCTACAGTAACAAACTAATGAACATTTTATTTTCTTTCAAATATTTACATTTTCTAGGCCTATTCTAATGTTACCTAACACCTTCATAAACACAACCAAATGACATGTCATCGTGTCCAATTAGGCCAGACTTTTCTAGTTAAATGGTGGCTATTGGTACTCGGCGAGGCCTGGCTATTCTACTGATAAATATGCATAATGTCAATTTGACCGTCATGGTGCTTTGAGGATGAAATGCTCCAAAAAAAATTGTCTTTTATAATATTTGTCTGAAAGTATTGCTAGAGTGTAAAATATACCAGCAGCATATCACCCTGCATACCACTGCTGGCTTGCTTTGAAGCTAAGCAGGGTTGGTCCTGGTCAGTTCCTGGATGGGAGACCAGATGCTGCTGGAAGTGGTGTTGGAGGGCCAGTAGGAGGCACTCTTTCCTCTGGTCTAAAAAAAATATCCCAATGCCCCAGGACACTGCCCTGTGTAGGGGAATGTAAAATGGGTGTCCTGACTCTGAGGTCATTAAAGATCCCATGGCACTTATCCTAAGATTAGGGTTGTTAACCCTGGTGTCCTGGCTAAATTTGCAACCTGGCCCTCAAACCATCACGGTCACCTAATAATCCCCAGTTTACAATTGGCTCATTCATCCCCCTCCTCTCCCCTGTAACTATTCCCCAGGTTGTTGCTGCAAATGAAAGTGTTCTCAATCAATTTACCTGATACAATAACAGATCAATAAATACCAGTTTCGGGACAGCTGGGTTCTAGGGTTTTATTTACATTAAGTTATTGAAATGACAAAATTTAAAATGGTCAAATTGACCATCTTGGCAGTTCTAGCGTTGATGCTAATTTCCTGCAATTTTACACATATTGCCATAGGGCAGAAAGGAAAATGTGCAGTTGTATTAGTTAATCTCATGTTATCTATACATTTTGCAATGAGGCGTAGAGAATTTGGCATATTTAAAGCAAATTTCCTGCAAGTCTACACATATTGCCAGTTCGGATCTCATCATGGACAATTTAAATATTTGAGCTAATTAGCAACAATTTACTACTTTTTAGCTAGAGGCATAACAGAGGCATAATCCTGATTTGATTTATGCAGGAAATTAAACAAAGGCAGATTATATATCAGCAATTGTGTACTAGAATTATGGTCAACCTAAAATATTGTCATAATCATAAATACACTTTATACAGGTTTTATACCAATTTTCTGTAAAAATAGCCTCTAAAATATATGTAAACAGACCATAAATGTCTAAAACATATATATTGGAAAGCTGAGTGTGTAACGGGATTCTTCTGTTGAAGGAGAGGCGGACCAAAACGCAGCATGGTTATTGTGATACATCTTTAATAAAGATGAAAATAGAACAATATACAAAAAAAACAGGAACCGTGAAAACCCAAAACAGCCCTACCTGTTGTCACAAAGACAGGAACAATCACCCACAAACCCCAACACCAAACAGGCTACCTAAATATGGTTCCAAATCAGAGACAATGACTAACACCTGCCTCTGATTGAGAACCATATTAGGCCAAACACAGAAACAGACAAACTTGACACACAATAATATATGTAATATTAATAATAAATGCCATTTAGCAGACACTTTTATCCAAAGCGACTTACAGTCATGTGTGCATACATTCTACGTATGGGTGGTCCCGGGGATCGAACCCACTACACTGGCGTTACAAGCGCCATGCTCTACCAACTGAGCTACAGAAGAACAACATAGAATGCCCACTCAGATCACACCCTGACCAAACAAGGGTGTGACAGAGTGCTAAAATATAAAAGAGTGTTAAAATATCAGTACCTGTTGCATTTACAACTTGTCTAATTCCTACCGTCAACTGATTTCAGCTAGTATATGGCTGTGGATTGACTGCATTGTTTGAATGGGATATTGCCATATTGGCAGTTAATTTGAAAGATTCAGCCAGGTCTGAAATTGACACACTTGACTGTATAAAATCATAAAAAATAAAAATAATTGTTTTATCAAAATGCCAGTTGTGGAAGCGACACTCGGTCCTCCAGAAAGAGTTTTGAAATCAGTGGAATTAGAGTAAGATAGCTAAGGAGATGGAGAAAACACCTTTCTCTAGATGTCTTCACAGGGCAACCATGGCATCTGTGTCCATCCATGATGTATAAAGGTATGATAGTCGAGCTACATTTTAAGATGTTAAACATTTCTAATTTTGACAGTGGTTAAATTTCAAGTGTACTGTTAGCTAGCTAATGTTAGCTGGCTGGCTCGCTAGCTAACGTTACGTGTATGATCTTACTATTTGTATCTAAGAGCCATTTGCTTCGCTGTTAGTTATAGCCTAATGTTAGCTAACTAACATTGAACCTGGTTGATTAGCTACCTGTAGATCCATGCAGGGTAGTAATGTCATGAGTTGGGATTATGGTTCATTGTTTACCTAGTTGGATAGCTAACTAACTAGCTACATGTCTTAACAAAATACTCTACTATGCAAGTAACCATGTCGCGTGCATTCGTATATTCAGTCTGGCCATCTACTCCGATTTTCAGAGCGCTCTCGTCTGATTGTGCCAGAGCGCAGAAAAGCTGATGAATTTACGAATGCTTAAGACCTGTTGAATACGGCAAAAAAAGTGTCATTAAATTGTTGAACGCAGCACAGTTGCAGTCACCAACGCTATGCATAACATGAAAACAGCCTAACCAGCTCTGCTGGGCGAGTAAAATGGTCAGAGTGGGGTGTTCTCTCATTTGTGTCTGGAAGTAGCTAGGAAGTTAGCCAATGTTAGCCAGTTAGCTTGGTTGATTGACTGCCATTGTGAGGTCAGAAAGCTCAGATCAACCCTACTGATCAGCCAGAGCATCCAGTGTGCTCTCTGAAAGCTCTGAATTTCGGAATGGACAATCTGACTGAATTTATGAACGCCTAGAGCACACTCTGGCACTCCAGATTGAATTTACGAACAAAACCTTCAATTGAATGTCACTGCAACAACTGTTGATAGCCCGAGCGAATTTACCAGCCAGGTCTATCTACTCCGATTTCAGAACACTCTCGTCTGAGTGTGTCAGAGTGCAGAATAACTGACGGATTTACGAATGCTCAACGCACGTTAAATATGCGTAGATTGTTGTCAGCATCGCTCCAGATAACATAAAAGCCTAACCAGATCTGCTAGGGCAAGTAATGGTCAGTGAGCTGTTCTCTCATTTGTGACTGGAAGTAGCTAGCAAATTAGTCAGTTAACTTGGGTGTTTGACTGCTGCTATTAGTACAGAACTTTCGGATCAACCCTTAGAGATGGGGGGGTCTAACGCTTAAGAGGTTGTGAACGATGCTGAATGGGTGTAGACAAAGAAGAGCTCTCCAGTAGGTACCAAAATATTCAAAGGCCATTTTCTCAAAAGTTAGGTGACAAGTTTACCAACATTCAAAGCAGAATTACTTTTCCATTGTTCCATTGTTTGGGATGAGTTGGACCGCAGAGGGAGGAAAAACAGCCAACAAGTTCTCAGCATATGTGAGGACTCCTTCAAGACTGTTGGAAAAGCAATCCAGGTGAAGCTGGTTGAGAGATTGCAGAGTGTGAAAAGCTGTCATCAAGGGCAAAGGGTGACTACTTTGAGGAATCTAAAATCTAAAATATATTTTGATTTGTTTAACACTTTTTTCCACATGTGTATGATATACCATTTTGTAGCTCTGTGTGTCTGCATTTATCCAATGTAAAAAACACAATTATAAATTTTGATACATACGGCAAAATTATATACTATGGCAGAGACAGCTAAAATAAGCAAAGAGAAAAGACAGTCCATCATTACTTTAAGACATGAAGGTCAGAAAATACAGAACATTTAAAGAACTTTGAAAGTTTCTTCAAATGCAGTTGAAAAAACCATCAAGCTCTAGGATGAAACTGGCTCTCACGAGGGCTGCCACAAGAAAGGAAGACACAGAATTACCTCTGCTGCAGAGGATAAGTTTATTATTGTTAATTGCACCTCAGATTGCAGGCCAAGTAAATGCTTCACAGAGTTCAAGTAACAGACACATCTCCACATCAACTGTTCAGAGGAGACAGAGTAAATCAGGCCTTCATGGTTGAATTGCTGTAAAGAAACCACTACTAAAGGACACCAATAAGAAGAGACTTGAGCAATGGACATTAGACCGGTGCAAATCTGTCCTTTAGTCTGATGAGTCCAAATGTGCGATTTTTGGTTCCAACCGACGTGTCTTTGTGAGACGCACAGTAGGTGAATGGATTATCCCCGTATGTGGGGTTCCCACCGTGATGCATGGAGGAGGTGGTGTGATGGCGTGGGAGTGCTTTGCTGGTGACACTGTGATTTATTTAGAATTCTAGATACACACAGGGTTTTCCAAACTTGATGTAACAAAAGCTAACTCTATTTAGCTAACTCTATTTAGCTAACTCTATTTAACTAACTCTATTTAACTAACTCTATTTAGCTAACTCTATTTAACTAACTCTATTTAGCTAACTCTATTTAGCTAACTCTATTTAGCTAACTCTCAGCCGACAGAAACACGTGTAAAACATCTAAAGACTTACATTGCTATACTGACAGCGTATCTGTTTCTAAAAAGACGTATTTGGGTGTTTTTGGAGCTTTTGTTTATGTCTTCTGCGTGCCCTGATACTGCCACAACAAGCAATGAGGAAGTGATACGTAGCAGTGGCAAGTTTCTTCAAAAACAAGCCATATCACAATAAAGTGTCTGGACCCTTCTATAACATGCCATTTACATAAACAGTTAGATTTACTTTAGGAAAATTCTCCTTTAAGTAACCTTCTGTCTTATGTAACCATACCAAACGTACCATATCATAATCATTTATATTTACTATGTTATGTCTAGTCTATGAAACCAGGCAGGCTCACAGCAAGTTGCATGAACAAGCAATGATTCTGATGTGGTTTTAACCTGGTGCAGCGTGTGGTGCCCCCTGACTACGTTTTTACTTGTGGATGGCGATTTCAGATTTTATGAACACACTGAAAAGTAATTTGACACTGTGTTGATCAGTCAGCACATATTTGGATTATACATGTGACCGACCGCCTTGATTCGGTCTTAAGTAGCAACACTAGGCTAGTGTTTCGTGGTTAGAGCGTTGGACTAGTAACCGGAAG
Organism: Oncorhynchus gorbuscha; assembly: GCF_021184085.1. Classification (NCBI taxonomy): domain Eukaryota; kingdom Metazoa; phylum Chordata; class Actinopteri; order Salmoniformes; family Salmonidae; genus Oncorhynchus; species Oncorhynchus gorbuscha. The sequence goes on along the minus strand of NC_060182.1, from coordinate 30,822,216 downwards.
GTTGCGAGTTCAAACCCCCGAGCTGACAAGGTACAAATCTGTCATTCTGCCCCTGAACAGGCAGTTAACCCACTGTTCCCAGGCCGTCATTGAAAATAAGAATGTGTTCTTAACTGACTTGCCTGGTTAAATAAAGGTAAAATTAAGAAAAAATAAATAATTCCAATGGTGTTTTTTTTATTGGATAAAAGCAGACACAGAGCTAAGAAATTTGTATGTCATACACTGCATATGAGAAACAAAGGGAAAGTAGTTCTGAAACTTGATAAACTTGTAACCTAACTTTTGATAAAATGGCCTTTGAATGTTATGGTACCAACTGGAGAGCTCTTCTTTGTCTACACCGATTCAGCCTCGTTTTAGCCCAACGCATCTCTTTAATAAGGGTTGATCCGAGCGTTCTGTCCTAACAACAACAGTCAAGCACCCAAGCTAACTGGCTAACATTAGCTAGCTTGCTAGCTACTTCCAGACACAAATGAGAGAACAGCTCACTCACCATTTTACCCGCCCTAGCAGAGCTGGTTTCCGCCGTTTTTAAGTTATCCAGAGAGTTGGTGACTGCAACTGTGCTGCTGGCAACAATTTACACTTTTTTGCCAATGTTTACTGACACCGGCCATATTCAACAGGTGTTGAGCGTTCGTAAATTAGTCAGTTATTCTGAGCTCTGGCTCACTCAGACGAGAGTGCTCTGAATTCGGAGTAGATAGAGCGAACTTACCAGCTGCGTCTATCAACAGTTGTCACAGTGACATTCTATTGAAATGGCTACTTGCATAGTGGAGTATTTTGTTAAAACATTCAGCTAGCTAACTAGGTAAACAATGAATCATAATCCCAACTCATGACGTTACTACCCTGCATGAATCGGCAGGTAGCTAACCAACCAGGTTCATGTTAGCTAGCTAACATTAGTCTATAACTAGCAAAGCAAATGGCTCTGAGATACGTATATAATCTTATTATTTGTAACATTAGTTAGCAAGCCAGCCAGCTAACATTAGCTAGCTAACAGTACACTTGAACTTGAAGTGAAAACATTTTCTGTCAAAATTTGAAATGTGCTCTGTCGCAGCCGGCAGCGACCGGGAGGCATATAGGGTGGCGTACAATTGGCCCAGCGTCGTCCGGGTTAGGGAGGGTTTGCCCGGCAGGGATATATCCTTGTCTCATCGTGCACTAGCGACTCCTATGGCGGGCCGGGCGCAGTGCACGCTGACACGGTCGCCAGGTGTACGGTGTTTCCACCGACACATTGGTGCGGCTGGCCTCCGGGTTGGATGGGCATTGTGTCAAGAACCAGTGCGGCTTGGTTGGGTTGTGTTTCGGAGGACACATGGCTCTCGAACTTCGCCTCTCCCGAGTCCGTATGGGAGTTGCAACGATGAGACAAGACTGTAAAGATACCACCAAATGTGGGAGAAAAATACAAAAACTAATGAATAAAAAATAGATATTTTAAAATGTGTAACATCTGAAAATGTAGCTAGATAGACTATCTTACCTGTATATATCATAGATGGACGCTTCTCCCGGTCACAGATGCCATGGTTTTCCTTAGTTTGAAGATGTAATCCGGAGACAGGTGTTTTCTCCATCTCCTTAGCTATCATAGTCAAATTCCACTTATTTCAAAATTCAGTCCTCCAGAAAGTGGAGAGCAACACTTATGCAATACTGCGCAATAAATAAAAAAGCTGTGTTATACAGGATTATCTATACATACTGACTAGCTCAAAAACATAGAAGCGTGCTATATGGCAGACCAATCCGAACTCATCTCTCATGTTCAGCCCACTCATTATCTCAGCCTTCATGGCTAGCAGGAAGGTTGCTCTCTTCTGTGGCAAAACCAACTAGGCTCGTAATTTAACAATTTATTTGTATTTACAGATAGCATACAACTCTGTAATTAAGGCACATGAAAGTTCACATGTTCCAAAAGGCATTTCTGCCAAAAAACACAATTTGATAAATAATTTAAGTTTACGTTCAGATGGCTCTCCTGTGAAGTAGTGACTCGAGACATAAGCCTAGATTCCTGAAACGAGTCACACATTTCAAGATAGCAGGGTATAGAGTTTATGCCGGAGCTGAAACTTATTCGACATTTGTTTGAAACAGCTACGCTGTCAGTCTGGTAAGCCTGCACAACTGAGGTTCTGTTTACATGTGTGTTTGGGGTTCAAACTGTTTACATGTGCTGCTGCGCCTTCTTCACCACACTGTCTGTGTGGGTGGACCATTTCATTTTGTCCGTGATGGAACTTAAAACTTTCTACCCTCTCCACTACTGTCCTGTCTATGTGGATAGGGCGGTGCTCACTCTGATGTTTCCTGAAGTCCACGATCATCTCCTTTGTTTTGTTGACGTTGAGTGTGAGGTTATTTTCCTGACACCACACTCCGAGGGCCCTCACCTCCTCCCTGTAGGCAGTCTCGTCGTTGTTGGTAATCAAGCCTACCACTGTAGTGTCATCTGCGAAGGCCTCTTTGCTCACACACGCTTTTTCAGTTCTGCCCACAAATCTTCTATAGGATTGTGGTCAGGGCTTTGTAATGGCCACTCCAATACCTTGACTTTGTTGCCCTTAAGCCATTTTGCCACAACTTTGGAAGTGTTCTTGGGGTCATTGTCCATTTGAAAGCTTTAACTTCCTGGCTGATGTCTTGAGATGTTACTTCAATTTATCCACAACATTTTTCCCTTCTTCATTATGCCATCTATTTTGTGAAGTGCACCAGTCCCTCCTGCAGCAAAGCACCCCCACAACATGATGCTGCCACCCCCATGCTTCACGGTTGGGATGGTGTTTTTCGGCTTGCAAGCCTCCTCCTTTTTCCTCCAAACATAACAATGGGCATTATGGCCAAACAGTTCTATTTTTGAATCATCAGACCAGAGGACATTTCTCCAAAAAGTACGATCTTTGTCCCCATGTGCAGTTGCAAACCGTAGTCTGGCTTTTTTTATGGCGGTTTGGAGCAGTGGCATCTTCCTTGCTGAGCGGGCCTTTTAGGTGATGTCGATATAGGACTCGTTTTACTGTGGATATAGATACTTTTGTACCTGTTTCTTCCAGCATCTTTACAAGGTCCTTTGCTGTTGTTCTGGGATTGATTTGCACTTTTCGCACCAAAGTACGTTCATCTCTAGCAGACAGAACGCATCTCCTTCCTGAGCGGTATGACGGCTGCGTGGTCCCGTGGTTTTTATACTTGCGTACTATTGTTTGTGCAGATGAACGTGGTATCTTCAGCCATTTGGAAATTGCTCCCAAGGATGAACCAGACTTGTGGAGGTCTACAATTGTTTTTCTGAGGTCTTGGCTGATTTATTTTGATTTTCCCATGATGTCAAGCAAAGGCACTGAGTTTGAAGGGAGGCCTTGAAATACATCCACAGGTACACCTCCAATTGACTGAAATTACGTCAATTAGCCTATCAGAAGCTTCTAAAGCCATGACATATTTTTCTGGAATTTTCCTAGCTGTTTAAAGGCACAGTCAACTTAGTGTATGTAAACTTCTGACCCAATGGAATTGTGATACAGTGAATTATAAGTGAAATAATGTGTCTTTAAAACTTGGTGTTTTTTTTCTTAACATAACTAAGAAAGTATGATATATTGTGCATGAACTAGCCATACACATTAACTAATGTTAATCTTACATTAAGTAAGGTTACTTAGCTAACTAAAGTTAATTGGCTATCATAGCAGCCAAGAAAGTTTGCTAGTTTATGTATGCATATTTGTTTGGGCTCCGATTACACGTGTCTAGATCAGCAGTTCACACATGAGTGTGCAAAGCTGTCATCAAGGCAAAGGGGGCTACTTTGAAGAATCTCACATTTAAAATACTTTTAGATTTGTTTAACACTTTTTTGGTTATTACATGATTCCATATGTGATTTCATAGTTTTGATGTCTTCACTATTATTCTACAATGCAGAAAATAGTACAAATAAAGAAAAACCCTGGAATGAGTAGCTGTGTCCAAACTTTTGACTGGTCCTGTATATATTTTCAGAATTTTGCTTTGTCATTGTGGGTAATTGTGTGTCGATTGATGAGGGTGGGGGGGGGAGAAACTATTTAATCAATTTTAGAATAAGCTGTAAAGTAACAAAATGTGGACAAAGTCAAGGGTTTTGAATACTTTCCGAATGCACTGTACAATAGACGTGACTATCATTGCGTCTATAATGACGCACTGCAGGACTTCGGTTAAGACCCTTTCACATAGGTTCTGTAGCGCAACATTGTAGATATTTTTCTTCATCCTAAAATGGAAAAAATTAGATCACGAAATAGACACTTTGTTCTAGACCTAAGTTACTGCTTGAATGATGTCATTACAATCATCACATAATTATACAGCCAGCTTTGCCTGATATTGCCTCTTATAAGAATACTATAATACTGGATGATGCTCTTAAGACCACCAATCAATCAACAAACAGGATATTTAGGAGAGTAAAATAATGAAGTTCTGAAACCTGCATGCCCTCCAGGCCTTGGAAGGGATGCTAGAATTTTGCTAGTGGAATTTGTAATGCAGTGAGTTTCCAGCACCGCAACAGGGATAAATCGAGTTTATTGGTGATTGAACCGAACATGATCCCAATGCTCCCAAAGAACTGAGCACAACTGTTTGCCTCGCATGTTGTCAAGGAAACCAAGCAGCCCGCTGAGGTAAGGAGGGTGTTTAAACCTCATGCTCACCTCAGTCTGTGTGTGTGTGTGTGTGTGTGTGTGTGTGTGTGTGTGTGTGTGTGTGTGTGTGTGTGTGTGTGTGTGTGTGTGTGTGTGTGTGTGTGTGCGTGCGTGCGTGCGTGCGTGCGTGCGTGTGTGTGTGTGTGTGTGTGAATCAAAGAAAGGTTAAACACAATAACAACCATACATTTTTTTCTATTTTAATTGCATGAAACATGAAAGCTTTCTTAAGCCTCGATCACACCAAAAGCATCATTTAATTTCGGTACACCAGAAGTACATTCATTTCCAATGGAAAGCTGCGTTTGTCTTGCAGCATTGCGTCGCAGAAGTAGTTGCAGTGCATTCTGTGTGGTACATACATTGGACTTATCAAACGTATGCATCAAACTGCATTGCGTAGACGGCTTGACAGAAATGGAAGCAGAAGTTGAATCCAGATGATGCTGCATCCTATTTTGCGCAATGACGCTGTCGGTGTGGTTAAGGCGTAAGGCGTCTATCATCTGAGTGGGCGGTATAGGGCTGCAATGCAGCAGCATTTCCAGTGCTGTGGAGTTAATAACATATTTTGATAATATGGAGTCAATATCATTGAATTAAATCAGTTGAAAAAATCTGGTCCAGGACACATAGGATGTCATGGTTTGAAAGATGACTATCAGGAAATCTAAACCTTGATATGGCTATTATTTTACACTAGTTCAGCTGAATCCCAATCTCAGATATTTTTTGCTACTAGTATCTGGGATTGTAAACGAAGACAGATGCGTCTGAACAAAATGTCTTCCACAAGGGTTTCAAAGAAATACCACTCAGGGGACTCTCCATTAAATATCTTGGAATTAAGACTTGTCTTTTCCCTATTGATTTGACAGCTAGATCAAGACCTAAGTACTCCCAGACCCCAAGGTAAAACGCCTAATTGTATGGACCTCAGAGCCAGTGTGAGGATAGGACCCCATGTCCTTTACAACCTCAAGCAGTCAACAGTAGACCAATAGACATAGAGACAACGGGGGGAATGTACAATATCACTTGTATGTACAATCATCTTAAAATCGTGAATTTGTTACTGCTCCCTGTTTTCTGAAACATTGGTCAATATTGTTGACAATAAAAGCGGTTTGTGTCATTCGACCATAACACATCACACAATAAATCTTATTCACTGTGACATGGTTTTCAAAGAAGCTTGATACATGAAATGTTACGGGTGCACCCTTCAAATCCCTTACTTTATTGTATGTAGGAGAAACGAAGAGACGCCATGTCTATGTGTGTCCCAAATGGCACCCTATTCCCTATACGTACCGTAGATAGTGTACTACTTTGGGCAAAAGTAGTGCACTATATAGGGAATAGGGTGCCATTTGGAACGCAAACCCAGGAGTATCAACTGCTGCTGTGCCCTTCTCATTACTCTGGTTAGGCTGCTGCTGCCTGCCAGCACTCCATCACACACAGCCATCAAACCAATGTCAACTTGCACCATGACACACATCTCACAAGGACACACGTCACATCCCACCCCACACTTCCAGACTTACACTGCTTTTCATAATGCATATCAACCTGAGAGAGAGCTATAGAGGAACATCTATCATTACAATGACACACCCAACAGTATATGAAAAACATACACTACGGTTCAAAAGTTTGGGGCCACTTAGAAATGTCATTTTTTTGTCAATTAAAACATCAAATTTATCAGAAATACAGTTTAGACATTGTTAATGTTGTAATTGACTATTGTAGCTGGAAACAGCATTTTTTTAAATGGAATATCTACACAGGCGTACAGAGGCCCATTATCAGCAACCATCACTCCTGTGTTCCAATGGCACATTGTGTTAGCTAATCCAAGTTTATAATTTTAAAAGGCTAATTGATCCTTAGAAAACCATTTTGCAATTATGTTAGCACAGCTGAAAACTGTTGTGCTGATTTAAAGAAGTAATAAAACTGGCCTTCTTTAGACTAGTTGAGTATCTGGAGCATCAACATTTGGTGGTTCAATTACAGGCTCAAAATGGCCAGAAACAAAGATATTTCCTCTGAAACTATCCTCTATTCTTGCTCTGAGAAGTGAGGGCTATTCCATGCGAGAAATTGCCAAGAAACTGAAGATCTCGTACAACACTGTGCACTACTCCCGTCACAGAACAGCACAAACTGTCTCTAACCAGAATAGAAAGAATGATCACATGAAGATCCTAGATCTGTACCCATGAGCCCCCTCTCTATTTACTGTAACCAGCATCTTCACCCACTGAGCACCCCTAGTTGATCTGGACATTTCTGACCAGTTATAAATAGTTCTCTAAGGTATGTAATGACTAACAAGACAAGAGGAGCTGATGATGCACTACCCAATTTAGAAACTGCACCTTGTCCATTCTACTATTACAACTTTCAAGAGTACGTTTGGAAACTTACTCTCCCACAGTTTGGGACCCACTGCATTAGAGCACAGTACAGTAAAGGAAAGTAGAGTATAGTTCTGTACAGTAGGCCTATAGTAAATTACAGTGCAGTAGAGCACAGTAGAGTGCAGTACTGTGCAGTGGAGTAGCATGAAGTAGAGTAAAGTTCAGTACAGTACACAGTAGAGCACACGAGTTGAGTACACAATAATGTACTGTACTGAACTATACTCTATTGTACTGTACTGAACTCTGCTGCACTGTATTGTACTAAACTGTACTCAACTTGACTATATTCTATTCTACTCTACCATTATGTACTTTGATGTCCAAACTTTTGAAACATAGACATCTATGATTGGTTAAGATAATTATGCATTTCTGTATAGTACAGATCAGGAACCCATGATGCAATTCTGTTACAGGATCCACTTCACTTACTGTAGTTCAATAACCAAAATATATATTTTCAAACACAAGGTGTCATGTCATAGCTGACACCCCATTCTTTTTGCAGACATTGTTGAATCTTAATTTAGACCAGATATTTTACAAAGATTTTGGAAAAAGTGGTCGCATAAAAATAATTGTCGGCACAGTTCTTCCAGTAAATGTGCTTCTGAAAAATGTTGTGTTAATGGTTAAGATTGGTAATTGTGGGTAGAAGTATATGGTTTGGCATACATTTTAAGTAAAAATCTGAGTCACCGCAATACTGATACTGTGGAATTGCCCTCAACCTACCTCAAGATGTTCTTTACATGTCCAGGGCCAATGCTACACACAGAGATGGAATGGCACAGGTAGATTCTGGAGGAGTTGTGATCATGTCCTAAAAAGGATATCCTGCAACAACATAATGGTGCATTGAGTATAGGGATCAGTTTTCTTTGCGTGTTTGAATTTGCATCTTTTGTAAATCGAGCTTAATCAGTCTGAGTTCAGATAGAGTGATGTGATACATTAAAATAGAGTTGGCTGTAATAAGTAATGGTCACTCAGACAATTGAATGAAATAAGCAGCAAATTCAATAAGAAGCACTGGGCATAAGCTGCTGACATAACCTCCATTGATACATGTAGAAAATAAAGAGCTTTCAGGCAATGAACCCAGGGTCGAGCCTCCTGAGTGGCGCAAAGCTACCTCCATATCTCCCTTATTTTATATTGGTTACCATCAGACGAGTCCCGTGACACTTATGGGGGTCTTAGAGCAAAACGGCGAACACCATTGTGTTCGTGAAAATCTCCCCATAGGGTGGACATATTTGTTTCTAGGCCAAACGGTTTCGAGCTGTTACAGACGTTTTCGTGAGGTCTCATGGTCTGACAAACACCACTGTAGATTGTCTGTAGCCTGCGGAAGGCCGACATAGGCAGATGCTGTTGAGACGCAGCCCATGCAAAAACGAGATGTCTCGTTAAACTGACAGATTTTGATGGTGATTTTTATTTTTATTTTACTTCGATTGACGCATGGGTACGTCAATAAACTCTTGAGGATTTTAACTCGGGTCGGAATCGGGGCCTGAACACATAAATAATGTAGAGGTTACACTTCCTCTTTCAAGTCTAGATCAGTCAGAGGGAGAGATCAGCACTTTTTGGTGCCAGTGTGCCCTCGCCCTCCAAAAGGCTTTGATAATGGAACAGGGTATGTCAATTCTGACCACATGTTGAGTGCCAGGCCTTGATCAGTGGAACAAAGTGGCCAGGTACAGTCAATAGTGGTGTCCATGTCCCGTGGATCAAACCCCAGGAAAAGAACTGTGGCTAATGAGTTATAGTCCAATACATCAATCTCCTCTCACCTTTTCTCACCTCCCTTTATGCGCTTCAAACTTTGTAGAATAACCTAGTAGTAGAAGGACAAGAAAAAGTGAAGGGATCTCGTTGTTGCCTTATGGCCCAAATTAGATGACGTGGATTAATTAAGTGAAGTAAGTAAACGTCTCAGAGTAGACCGGCTCAAGTCAGTAGAAGACAAGAGCAGCATAAACTTGGCCTGAAAAAACCTTGCACAGGCCTGATTCTCCATCCTCATCATGATGACGACCACAGTGCCCTCCTCCTCATTCTCCTCCTTCACTGTCTCCTCCTCCATCCCCATCCAGCTCCACTATATCATCCTCCCCCATCCTATTTGCCTGCCTCCCAGGACCTGAGCAACTGACTCTTGTGCCGTTGTTGCCAAGCCTGGCCCCTGGAGAGGAGACTGTCCCCACCAACTAACTGAACCATACATTATAATCCCTCCCTGAGTACCATGCAACAGCAGCGAGGGGGAACAAGGAAGGATTGAGCAGAAGGACATGTTGGTCTCAACAAAGTTGAGAGAGAGAACGAAATCATGAGAAAACAAAAAGATAATTACTTGACACATTGAAAGAATTGACCAAACAACAGAGCAAACTAAGATGCTATTTGGCCCTACACAGAGTACACAGTGGCAGAATACCTGACCACAGTGACTGACCCAAAGTTAAGGAAATATTTGACTATGTACAGATTCAGTGTGCATAGCATTGCTATTGAGAAAGGCCGCCAAAGGCAGACCTGGCTCTCAAGAGAATACAGGCTATGTGCACACTGCCCACAAAATGAGGTGGAAACTGAGCTGCACTTCCTAACAGTTGAAGTCGGAAGTTTACATACACCTTCGCCAATTACATTTTAACTCGGTTTTTCCAATTCCTGACATTTAATCGTCGTAAAAATTCCCTGTCTTAGGTCAGTTAGGATCACCACTTTATTGTAAGAATGTGCAATGTCAGAATAATAGTAGAGAATCATTTATTTCAGCTTTTATTTCTTTCATCACATTCCTAGTGGGTCAGAAGTTTACATACACTCAATTAGTATTTGGTAGCATTGCCTTTACATTGTTTAACTTGGGTCAAACATTTAGGGTAGCCTTCCACAAGCTTCCCACCATAAGTTGGGTGAATTCTGGCCCATTCCTCCTGACAGAGCTGGAGTAACCGAGTCAGCTTTGTAGGCCTCTTTGCTCGCACACACTTTTTCAGTTCTGCCCACAAAGTTTATTTAGGATTGAGATCAGGGCTTACCTTGACTTTGATGTCCTTAAGTAATTTTGCCACAACTTTGGAAGTATGTTTGGGGTCATTTGCAACCAAGCTTTAACTTCCTGACTGATGTCTTGAGATGTTGCTTCAATATATCCACATCATTTTCCTACTTCATGATGTCATCTATTTTGTGAAGTGCACCAGTCCCTCCTGCAGCAAAGCACCCCCACAACATGATGCTGCCACCCCCATGCTTCATGGTTGGGATGGTGTTCTTCGGCTTGCAAGCCTCCCCCTTTTTCCTCCAAACATAATGATGGTCATTATGGCCAAACAGTTCTATTTTTGTTTCATCAGACCAGAGGACAATCTGGTCTGATGACAATCTCATCAATCTTTTACGATCTTTGTCCCCATGTGCAGTTGCAAACAAAGTAGGGCTTTTTTTATGGCAGTTTTGAAGCAGTGGCTTCTTCCTCGCTGAGCGGCCTTTCAAGTTATGTCGACAGAGGACTCGTTTTACTGTGGATATAGATACTTTTGTACCCGTTTCCTTCAGAATCTTTACACGGTCCTTTGCTGTTGTTCTGGGACTGATTTGCACTTTTCATACCAAAGTACTTTCATCTCTAGGAGACAGAACGCGTCTCCTTCCTGAGTGGTATAACAGCTGCATCATCCTATGGTGTTAATACTTGCATACTATTGTTTGTACAGATGAACATGGTACCTTCAGGCGTTTGGAAATTGCTCCCAAGGATGAACCAGACTTGTGGAGGACTACACATTTTCTTGGCTGATTTCTTTTGATTTTACCATGATGTCAAGCAAATTGAGTTTGAAAGTAGGCCTTGAAATACATCCACAGGTACACCTCAAATTGACTCAAATGATGTAAATTAGCCTATCAGAAGGTCCTAGAGCCATGACATCATTTTCTGCAATTTTCCAAGCTGTTTAAAGGCACAGTCAACTTAGTGTATGTAAACTTCTGACCCACTGGAATTGTGATACAGTGAATTATAAGTGAAATAATCTGTCTGTAAACAATTGTTGGAAAAATGACTTGTGTCATGCACAAAGTAGATGTCCTAACCGATTTGCCAAAACTATAGTTTGTTAACAAGTTTTAATGACTCCAACTTAAGTGTATGTAAACTTCTGACTTTATACTGTATATATATATATATACAGTATAAAGTCTGATATATATATCCCTCAGATTACACAGACCCACAAGGAATTCGAAAAACAAATCCAATTTTGATATACTCTCATATCTATTGGGTGAAATACCACAGTGTGCAATCATAGCAGCAATATGTGTGACCTGTTGCCACAAGAAAAGAGCAACCAGTGAAGAACAAACACCATTGTAAATACAACCTATATTTATGTTGATTTATTTTCCCCTTTGTACTTTAACTATTTGCACATCATTACAACAATTTTTGTTTACAGTTCAATTTTTGTTTATTATCTGTTTCACTTGCTTTGGCAATGTAAACATATGTTTCCCATGCCAATAAAGCCCTGAAATTGAATTGAGAGAGAGAGACAGAGAGTAGACTATAGTAATAGTAGAAAGAGAAGTAGACAGTAATAGACAGACAAGGAGAGAGACATAATAGAATAGAAGAATGTGAGAGAAAGAGAAACCAGAAGAGACCGTGGAAAATAAACTGAGAAGAAGGAGAGACAGAGAGGGCAAACCGAGAAGGAGAGATAGACAGAGACAGTGGTGCACGGTGGACGAAAGTGTGATGAGTTGAGGGCCTTGTTCCACAGACCTGTCAGCTGGTGATGTATAGCCATCTTATCTCAGAAGACCAAAAGCATGATCAAAAACACTAAGACAGTGTGTCAATGCATCTTATGGTGGAGACATGATAAATAAATCAATAACGGGGTGTCAGTGCATCTTATGGTGGGGACATGATAAATAAATCAATAACGGGGTGTCAGTGAATCTTATGGTGGAGACATGATAAATAAATAAATAAATAACGGGGTGTCAGTGAATCTTATGGTGGGGACATGATAAATAAATAAATAAATAACGGGGTGTCAGTGAATCTTATGGTGGAGACATGATAAATAAATAAATAACGGGGTGTCAGTGAATCTTATCTTAAATAAATAAATAACGGTGTCAGGAATCTTATGGTGGAGACATGATAAATAAATAAATAACGGGGTGTCAGTGAATCATGATAAAATAAATAAATAACAGGAATCTTATGGTGGAGACATGATAAATAAATAAATAACAGTGAATCTTATGGTGGAGACATGATAAATAAATAAATAACGGGGTGTCAGTGAATCTTATGGTGGAGACATGATAAATAAATAAATAACGGGGTGTCAGTGAATCTTATGGTGGAGACATGATAAATAAATAAATAACGGGGTGTCAGTGAATCTTATGGTGGGGACATGATAAATAAATCAATAAATAACGGGGTGTCAGTGAATCTTATGGTGGGGACATGATAAATAAATCAATAAATAACGGGGTGTCAGTGAATCTTATGGTGGGGACATGATAAATAAATAAATAACGGGGTGTCAGTGAATCTTATGGTGGGGACATGATAAATAAATAAATAACGGGGTGTCAGTGAATCTTATGGTGGGGACATTATAAATAAATAAATAACGGGGTGTCAGTGAATCTTATGGTGGGGACATTATAAATAAATAAATAACGGGGTGTCAGTGATGGTGTCTCCCTTAGTCATGGTTAGTGATGCTTGCCTTGTGGTGGCTGTTTTGCCCTCGCTCCAGTGACTGAAGACGGATTGGTTGTTTAGCAACAAAACCAACGAGTGCGCAACTATGGGGCAAAACGGACATGGTTGGCATAGATTGCTGACTTCATGTAAACTATATTTGGTCTCCAATGTTTATTGAACACAAATAAAGTTGCACAATGAGCACTTGTTGCACATTACAGTTGTTGGTTAGTTAGATACCTCATTTTAGCCATGTTAGCATCGATGTGAAATCAGTTAAAACACCTCAAAACAAAACATGGTATCAAGAACAGGATACAACTAGCTGAAACAGGCCACTTACAATTCACCACATGGCATTTTCTTGTCATTGTTACTAGCTATCTGTCCAACCACAATCATAACAAGGCATGGCCTTCTGCCCCATTGAAGGGTGCATCGTTTTCGTGACGTTCTCGGCAAACACGTTCATTGTGCATGTTATATAGTGAGATAGAAATGAAAGCATGACAATGGGGGGAGAAACTGGAATAAAATCTTGAGGTTACACGTGATGGAATGGTTTAACGTTCAATACAGTCCAGACAGTTATTGCTATTTAGACGTATAGTGTTTTTTTGTTCCAACTCAGGCTGCGTCATATGACTTGCTGGATATTCAACTATAGTGAAATAATTTGTCAGTGCATCTGCCAGTATTGTTGTGGCAGGGTTGAAAAATTCTGGGAACTTTCAATATATTCCCTGTTTTGCAGAAATCCTGGTTGGAGGATTCTGAATTTCCTTAATAAGAAAGTGGTCAGATGAAGCAGATGATAAGCTACAGTACTGTTTTGCTAGCGTAGACTGGAATATGTTCAGGGATTCTTCCAAAGGCATTGAGGAGTATACCACATCAGTCACTGGCTTCCTCATTAAGTGCATCGATGACATCATCCCCACAGTGACTGTACATACATTTAATAAAAAACTAAAACATTATTTAACCTTCATTTATCTAGGCAAGTCAGTTAAGAACAAATTCTTATTTACAATGACGGCCTACACCAGCCAAACTCGGATGGCGCTGGACCAATTGTGCACCACCCTGTGGGTCTCCCGATCACGGCCAGTTGTGATACAGCCTGGATTCAAACCAGGGTGTCTGTAGTGTCACCTCGAGCACTGAGATTATGTGCCTTAGACCGCTGCCCCACTCGGGAGCCCTACATACCCCAACCAGAATCCATGCATTACAGGCAACATCCGCACTGAGCTAAAGGGTAGAGATGCCACTTTCAAGGAACGGGACACTAACACAGAAGCTTATAAGAAATCCCACTATGCCCTCCAACGAACCATCAAACAGGCAAAGCGTCAATACAGGACTAAGATTGAATCGTACTACACGGACTTGCACACTATTACAGACTACAAAGGGAAGCACAGCAAGCTGCCCAGTGACACGAGCCTACCAGATGAGCTAAATAACGTCTATGCTCGCTTCGAGGCAAGTAACACTGAAGCATGCATGAGAGAATTAGCTGTTCCGGCTATGTGATCACGCTCTCTGTAGCCGATGTGAGTTAGACCTTTAAACAGGTCAACATTCATAAGGCCGCAGGATTACCAGGACATGTACTCCAAGCATGCGCTGTCCAACTGGCAAGTGTCTTCACTGACATTTTCAACCTGTCCCTGAAATAGTCTGTAATACCAACATGTTTCAAGCAGACCACCATAGTCCCTGTGCCCAAGAACACTAAGGTAACCTAAATGACTACCGACCCGTAGCACTCACGTCTGTAGCCATGAAGTGCGTTGAAAGGCTGGTCATGGCTCACATGAACACCATTATCCCAGAAGCTCTAGACTCACTCCAATTTGCATACTGCCCCAACAGACCCACATATGATGCAATCTCTATTGCACTCAACACTGCCCTTTCCCACCAGGACAAAAGGAAAAGCTATGTGAAAATGCTGTTCATTGACTACAGCTCAGCGTTCAACACCATAGTGCCCTCAAAGCTCATCACTAAGCTAAGGACCCTGGGACTAAACACCTCCCTCTGCAACTGGATCCTGGACTACCTGACGGGCCGCCCCCAGCTGGTAAGGGAGGGTAACTAAACATCTGCCATGCTAATCCTCAACACGGGGGCCCCTCGGGTACTTCCTCAGTCCCCTCCTGTACTCCCTGTTCACTCATGACTGCATGGCCAGGCACCATCATTAACACCAACACCATCATTAAGTTTGCAGATGACACTACAGTGGTAGGCCTGATCACCAACAACGATGAGACAGCCAATAGGGAGGTGGTCAGAGACCTGGCTTTGTGGTGCCAGGACAACGACCTCTCCCTCAACGTGGTCAAGACAAAAGAGATGAATGTGGACTACAGGACAAGACCGAGCCCATTCTCATCGACTGGGCTGCAAGTGGAGCAGGTTGAGAGCTTCAAGTTCCTTGGTGTCCACATCACCAACCAACAAACTAACATGGTCCAAGCACACCAAGACAGACGTGAAGAGGGCACGACAAAGCCTATTCCCCCTCAGGAGACTGTAAATATTTGGGGTGGGTCCTCAGATCCTCAAAGGGTTCTACAACTGCACCATTGAGAGCATTCTGACGAGTTGCATCACTGCAACTGCTCGGCCTCCGACTGCAAGGCACTACAGAGGTTAGTGCGCACGGCCCAGTACATCACTGGAGCCAAGCTTCCTGCCATCCAGGACCTCTATACCAGGCGGTGTCAGAGGAAGGCCCTACAAATTGTCATATACTCCAGCCACCCTAGTCATGGACTGTTCTCCTTGCTATCGCACGGCAAGCGGTACCGGAGCGCCAAGTGTAGGTCCAAAAGGTTTCTTAGCAGCTTCTACCCCCAAGCCTAAGACTAATAAAAGGGCTACCCAGACCCCTCTTTTATGCTGCTGCTACTCTCTGTTTATTAACTATGCATAGGCCAAAACATTAATATCCACCACTGTTAAAAACTGCTTACATTAGACACTGCTGCTGTACTGAGGTGACATTGTAAGTACAGTGGAACCTCATCCGATCGTCATGGAGACAAGGGCTGATTGAAGCGATGCCATGTATGAGGAAATACGCAGCAAGAGAGAGGGAGGGAAAGATGGAGAGAGAAGGAGGGATGGATGGAGAGAGAGTTATCCAATAGCCTTGGCAAGACACAGAGAGATGATCAGGCTGCTCACAAAGATGGAACACACCATACTTTTTTCACTCACTAACTTTACCCAGGTGATTCATCCATCCGTTCATATATATTTTTTTCATCAGATGACCTACTGTGCTGCGAATACCTTTAGGAATGTGAAAGTAATGGGTCCACAAACAAGAAGTGCTTGAAAGGCAATTCGATTTAAGCAGAAGGACTATGTCATCATGTCTGATACTGAGGTGTCAATGAAGAGCAAAAGATCAAAGACGTGCCAGCTGTCTTATTGTCATGTTGAAGCTTTTCTATTCCTGTATCTTATGCAACAAATCCTGGAGGAAGGCAACATATACAGTAACACAGCAAGAAATGAGTTGAAATCTAAGAGTGATTGCAGAACTACACACGCACACTCACAAATCACTCAGTGACCACTGGCAGTTTGCCCTCAGATTTGGTTGCTTTATGTTATGAGAATTGTGTGCAGTGCACCTCCCTTCCTCCTCCCAAAAGCACTTATATTGTGCATTACAGTAAAATCACTGGCAAACTCCCTCTACACTGGGGCTTGATCCACTGCCAACAGAGGTAGCAAATCAAATCAAATATATTTTATTCGTAACATGCTTAGTCCACACCTGTTGTTTACGAACATCGAAATGCTTACGGGCCCTTCCCAACAATGCAGAGAAAGGAAATCGAGAAATAATAGAAAAGTAAAGCAAGTAATAATAAATACACAATGAGTAACGATGACTTGGTTATTTACAAGCAGTGGTGTAAAGTACTTAAGTAAAAATACTTAAGTACTACTTAAGTAGTTTTTTTAAGTATCTTTAATTTACTTGGCTATTTATATTTTGCACTACTTTACCTTTACTACATTCCTTAAGAATTTGTGTACTTTTTACTCCATAAATTTTCTCTGACACCCAAAATTACTCATTACATTGTCAATGCTTAGCAGGACAGGAAAATGGTCCATTTCACTCACTTATTAAGAGAACATCCCTGGTCATCCCTACTGCCTCTGATCTGGAGGACTCACACTAAACACAAATGCTTTGTTTGTAAATGATGTATGTGTGTTGTAGGCGGCCCCTGGCGATCCATAAAAATAATGAAAATGGTGCTGTCCTATTTGCTTACTATAAGCAATTTGAAATGATTTATCCTTATACTTTTAATACTTAAGTATATTTAAAACCAAATACTTTTAGACTTTCACTCAAGTAGTATTTTTCTGGGTGGCTTTTACTTGAGACATTTTCTATGAAGGTATCTTTACTTTTACTCAAGTATGACAATTGGGTACTTTTCCCACCACTGTATATAAGGGGTACCAGCATTGAGTCGATGTGCAGAGGTATGAGGTAGTTGAGGTTGATATGTACATACAGTGGAGAGAACAAGTATTTGATACACTGCCGATTTTGCAGGTTTTCCTACTTACAAAGCATGTAGAGGTCTGTAATATTGATCATAGGTACACTTCAACTGTGACAGACGGAATCTAAAACAAAAATCCAGAAAATCACATTGTATGATTTTAAGTAATTAATTAGCATTTTATTGCATGACATAAGTATTTAATCACCTACCAACCAGTAAGAATTCCATCTCTCACAGACCTCTTAGTTTTTCTTTAAGAAGATCTCCTGTTCTCCACTCATTAACTGTATTAACTGCATCTGTTTGAACTCGTTACCTGTATAAAAGACAACTGTCCACACACTCAATCAAACAGACTCCAACCTCTCCACAATGGCCAAGACCAGAGAGCTGTGTAAGGACATCAGGGATACAATTGTAGACCTGCACAAGGCTGGGATGGGCTACAGGGTAATAGGCAAGCAGCTTGGTGAGAAGGCAACAACTGTTGGTGCAATTATTAGAAAATGGAAGAAGTTCAGGATGACGGTCAATCACCCTCGGTCTGGGGCTCCATGCAAGATCTCAACTCGTGGGGCATCAATGATCATGAGGAAGGTGAGGGATCAGCCCAGAACTACACGGCAGGACCTGGTCAATGACCTGAAGAGAGCTGGGACCACAGTCTCAAAGAAAACCATTAGTAACACACCACACCGTCATGGATTAAAATCCTGCAGCACACGCAAGGTCCCCCTGCTCAAGCCAGCGCATGTCCAGGCCCGTCTGAAGTTTGCCAATGACCATCTGGATGATCCAGAGGAGGAATGGGAGAAGGTCAAGTGGTCTGATGAGACAAAAATAGGGCTTTTTGGTCTAAACTCCACTGTGTTTGGAGGAAGAAGAAGGATGAGTACAACCCCAAGAACACCATCCCAACCGTGAAGCATGGAGGTGGAAACATCATTCTTTGGGGATGCTTTTCTTCAAAGGGGACAGGACGACTGCACCGTATTGAGGGGAGGATGGATGGGGCCATGTATCGCGAGATCTTGGCCAACAACCTCCTTCACTCAGTAAGAGCATTGAAGATGGGTCGTGGCTGGGTCTTCCAGCATGACAACGACCCAAAACACACAGCCAAGGCAACTAAGGAGTAGCTCCGTAAGAAGCATCTCAAGGTCTTGGAGTGGCCTAGCCAGTCTCCAGACCTGAACCCAATAGAAAATCTTTGGAGGGAGCTAAAAGTCCGTATTGCCCAGCGATAGCCCCGAAACCTGAAGGATCTGGAGAAGGTCTGTATGGAGGAGTGGGCCAAAATCCCTGCTGAAGTGTGTGCAAACCTGGTCAAGAACTACAGGAAACGTATGATCTCTGTAATTGCAAACAAAGGTTTCTTTACCAAATATTAAGTTCTGCTTTTCTGATGTATCAAATACTTATGTCATGCAATAAAATGCAAATTAATTACTTAAAAAACATACAATGTGATTTTCTGGATTTTTGTTTTAGATTCCGTCTCTCACAGTTGAAGTGTACCTATGATAAAAATTACAGACCTCTACATGCTTTGTAAGTAGGAAAACCTGCAAAATTGGCAGTGTATCAAATACTTGTTCTCCCCACTGTATAACTAGGATTAAAGTAACAGATAGTAAACAGCAGCAACAGCGTATGTGATGAGTCAAAAGAGTTACATGCAGATAGTATTTAACTAACTACTAGCAGTCACATGGCTTGGCGGTAGAAGCTGTTCAGGGTCCTGTTGGTTCCAGACTTGGCGCATCGGTACCACTTGCTGTGTGGTAGCAGGGAGAACAGCCTGTGACTTGTGTGGCTGGAGTCTTTGACAATTTTAAGGGCCTTCTTCTGACACCGCCTGTTATAGAGGTCCTGGATGGCAGGGAGCTCAGCTCCAGGGGTGTACTGGGCCGTCCGCACTACCCTCTGTAGCGTCTTGCGGTTGGATGCCAAGCAGTTGCCAAACCAAGCGGTGATGCAGTCAGTCAAAATGCTCTCAATGGTGCAGCTGTATAACTTTTTGAGGATCTGAGGGCCCATGCCAAATCTTTTCAGCCTACTGAGGGGGAAGAGGCATTGTCATGCCCTATTCACAACTGTGTTGGTGTCACGCCTTGGTCATTGTATTTTGTGTTTTTGTTATATGTTTGGGTAGGCCAGGGTGTGACATGTGTTTATATGTTGTGTTTCGTATTGGGGTTTGTAATATTTGGGATCGCGGCTGATTAGGGGTGTTGTTAGGCTTGGCTGCCTGAGGCGATTCTCAATTGGAGTCAGGTGCTTTTCGTTGTCTCTGATTGGGAACCGTATTTAGGCAGCCTGAGTTTCGCTTTGTATTTTGTGGGTGTTTGTTCCTGTCTCTGTGTTGTAGTCACCAGATAGGCTGTAATTAGTTTCACGTTCCGTTTTGTTGTTTTTGTATTTCAGTTATTTCATGCACCGCTTTTCTGTTCATTAAAGTCATGAGTAACCTACACGCTGCATTTCGGTCCGACTTTCTTCATTCAACAGACGAACGCCGATACAGAAACACCCACCACCACTCACGGACCGAGCAGCGTGTGAACTGGCAGGAGCTAAAGGAGGACGTTATGGACGGTAGAGGCATGGAGTATACGACGTGGGAAGAAATCGACAGGTGGGCGGCCGACCCAGAGCGAGTGCAGGAGCCCGCCTGGGATTCGCTTCAGCAGTGCGAGGAGGGCTATAGAAGAATGGAGTCGAAAAGGAAAGCACGGCGGCGCAGAGCGAAAACCGAAAGTCACCCCAAATAATTTATTGGGGGGGGGGGGCTTAGGGAGAGTATGGCTGAGTCAGGAGATAGACCTGAGCCAACTCTCCTTGTTCATCGTGAGGAGCCAAGGAGGAGACCAGAACCAGAGCCAGTGTTAGAGGTGAGCGAAGCAGAGACTGTGAAGGAGTTAATGGGGAAAGTGGAGTGGAGAGTAATGAGGGAGTTGCTAGCTTGGTGCTATAGATATAATATTCGTCCGACAGGATCGTGTCGTGGATTTGATAACACCTGAGTTAGCGCTCTATACTCAACCTGAGGTGCGTGTTAGTCGGCTGGTGAAGTTGGTGCCAGCCTCACGCACCAGGCCTCCTGTGCACATCCCTAGCCTTGCACGTCCTGTGCCTACACTGCTCTCAAGATCTCCAGTACGCCTTCACGGTCTAGCCCATCCTGTGCCACCTCCACACACCAGTCCTCCGGTAGCAGCTCCCTGCACCAGGCTTCCTGTGCGTGTCCTCGATCCAGTACCACCAGTTCCAGCACCACGCACCAGGCCTCCAGTGCGCCTCGCCTGTTCAGCGCAGCCAGCGCTTTTCTCCTCTCCTGCGCTGCCGGAGTCTCCCGCCTGTGTAGCGCAGCCAGAGCCTTTCTCCTCTCCTGCACTGCCGGAGTCTCCTGTCTGTCCAGCGCCGCCAGTGCTCCCAGTCTGCCCAGTGCTCCCAGTCTGCCCAGCGCCGCCAGTCTGCCCAGCGCCGCCAGCGCCACCAGTCTGCCCAGCGCCGCCAGTCTGCCCAGCGTCGCCAGTCTGCCAGGATCCGCCAGAATTGCCAGTCTGCCAAGATCCGCCAGAAGTGCCAGTCTGCCAAGATCTTCTAGATCGGCCAGACAACCTGAATCATCCAGTTCCACCAGCCAGCCAGGATTTACCGGAGCCTACTAACTGCCTGAGCTTCCTCTCAGTACTGGGCTTCCTCTCAGTACTGGGCTTCCCCTCAGTACCGGGCTTCCCCTCAGTACCGGGCTTCCCCTCAGTCCCGGGCTGCCCCTCTGTCCCGGGCTGCCCCTCTGTCCTGAGATGCCCCTCTGTCCCGAGATGCCCCTCTGTCCCGAGCTGCCCCTCTGTCCTGAGATGCCCCTCTGTCCTGAGATGCCCCTCTGTCCTGAGATGCCCCTCTGTCCCGAGCTGCCCCTCTGTCCCGAGCTGCCCCTCTGTCCCGAGCTGCCCCTCTGTCCCGAGCTGCCGCTGTCACGAGCTGCTCCTCAGTTATGTGGGGATCTGGGTGAGGAGTATTAGGCCATGGTCGACGGAGAAAGTGGATTATCCCAGGACGCGAAGGGGAGGAAATAGAACATTAATGGAGTGGGGTCCACGTCCCGAGCCAGAACCGCCACCATGGACAGACGCCCACCCGGACCCTCCCTATGCTCTTGAGGTGCGTCCGGGAGTCCGCACCTTAAGGGGGGGGGGGGTTCTGTCACGCCTTGGTCATTATATTTTGTGTTTTTGTTATATGTTTGGGTAGGCCAGGGTGTGACATGGGTTTATATGTTGTGTTTCGTATTGGGGTTTGTAATATTTGGGATCGCGGCTGATTAGGGGTGTTGTTAGGCTTGGCTGCCTGAGGCGATTCTCAATTGGAGTCAGGTGCTTTTCGTTGTCTCTGATTGGGAACCGTATTTAGGCAGCCTGAGTTTCGCTTTGTATTTTGTGGGTGTTTGTTCCTGTCTCTGTGTTGTAGTCACCAGATAGGCTGTAATTAGTTTCACGTTCCGTTCTGTTGTTTTTGTATTTCAGTTATTTCATGCACCGCTATTCTGTTTATTAAAGTCATGAGTAACCTACACACTGCATTTCGGTCCGACTTTCTTCATTCAACATACGAATCCCGATACCGCCGACCATGATAGGTCCTTAGTGATGTGGACACAGAGGAACATGAAGCTCTCGACCCGCTCCACTACAGCCCTGTTGATGTGAATGGGGGTGTGCTCAGCCCTCCGTTTCCTCTAGTTCACGATCAACTCCTTTGTCTTGCTGACGTTGAGGGAGAGGTTGTTGTCCTGGTACCACACTGCTAGGTGTCTGACCATGGCACTGAAGTCTGAATGGCTGCACAATGTTTCACTGTACTTCACAAAGTAGTATTCCCTATTTAGTGCACTACTTTTGACCAGGATGCTTAAGAAATAGGGTAAATAGGGTGCCATTTGGGATGCATACAAAGAAGCCCCGAAAGAAGATGCCTACCAGTCCACAGTCTATAGAACAGATGTACCAGATGGTGGTCTGTCACTTCTAGTCAACCACACTAATTGCTGGTAGACGGACAGAGGGATCAACATTAGGAACATGGTGCCACACATACAGTAGTGTTATTAACTAATGCCACAAAGCTTAATGAGCTCCTTTAAATACTGAAGCATTTCATCACCAGCTGGAGGAAGGAAAGGAGATTTAAACTTTTATCTCTCCACACTCAATACATGCACACACACACATTCTCAAATGATCGTATCCTTGGGAAATGACAAGCGGGGGATCTGCACTCCGGCCATCCGGGGACAATGCGGCAATAGCAGCAGCAGCTCCATTACAGTAACAGGGCCTGGCATGGCAGGCAGGTTTAGCTGAAGGAGAGGGAAGGCAGTGACACCCATATTAATGAGACAACACTAAGCAGTCACTGAATGACCGCCTAGCATGCAGGAGGCAACAACAGCAGAGACAATCACATCTCCACGAGAAAGCTATTATCTCACAATGGAGTCCCCCCTTGTACCCATTCAGAAAAAGCTAGTTTCTCTGCTACTTCTATCAGTTTCTTAAACCACTGTACAGATGTAGGATCTTCATTTGAGCCAGTTTTCTACAGCAGGAAAATAATCCTGCAGTAAAAGGAAATGTGAATTATTATGTGGATTATAATTATGGGTTGACCCATTTTTGTCAGGGCAAATCAAGTCTGATATTTTAAAGTGGAAATGACTAACCTTAGAAGCCCTTTTAAACATTGAATACACGACAAGTGTACACTTCCTGCTGTTAGACTTGGGTGGTATACCATATATACCGTATACCGGGGTATTTGGAAATAGCAAGGGATGGTTTTTCAATTCCGTAAATACCGTTTAAAACGATTTATTTCAAGTTTTTTAATACATTTTTATAATACCTGCAGTCAACTTGCGCAATAACGTTAGGAGATAAAGCAGATTGTGTTCTTATTTCACCTGTCACATTATGTTACATTATGAAGCTTACTTGGTTCCCCAGCACAGTTGAGCCAGTCATGTGTTTGTTTGTAAATGGCACAACAAGAGAAAGTCGAAACAGGTGAGTCCAGCTGTGTATTGACAGGGGTCGTTTTTGTATTGGAAGTCAAGTGTTGTTTTTTCTTGAATAGATGATCAGGGACATAGAGTGATCAGAACATACATTAGTGCAACACATTTGGCAGAAAATAGCTTCATTTTCATCAGATGATAACAGAAATGCAACGCTATTTGGCTGGCAGCCACACAAGTAAATAAGTTTACAATGAAAAGTCAAAAACGATGCATGGCCATCAAAGTTCTGATGTTTACGCCTATTATGGAAATAATTTAGCCGGCAACATTTCATAATGTTTTGCTTAAAGTTAATCTTGCATTTTACCAGAGAAAAATAGGCTTGCTACTCCTGAGACAAGAACCAGAGAAAAGTAGCTACACATCAGCCAGAGCGCTGTCTGCTGATAGAATGCCCGTTGGTGAATTCTCATCAAAGTTTAGAAGTGCAACTGAAGCATAAAATGAGTCTGGTGCTGAGCAGAAATTACATTAAGAAGCCTTTCAGATCTGTGTTTACAAAACACTGTAAGATAATTCTTAAGCGTTTTATCTATTTTTCCTGCATAAAAAAAAATCTGAAATATGCCTTTAACACAACCCCTAGTTTAACTTGCCATCTAAGTAGGTGGTTGAATTAATAAGGTGACTGGGCATCATATTGTGTTAGCTTTCTGCTGTGTTTGAGAATGCAAAGCCCTTTGGATGAGTTATTTGCACAGCTGCCACTTCCATCTAGATTTCCTTGCTCCTCCCCCTTCTTCTCCAAGCAGAGCGGACAGGCCCATTGCCCTAGCGACTCCAGACTCCACACAGACACAGGGTGTACACTGCTGAAGATCCAATACTGCATGTGTAAAAACTTTTCATTTGCACAATGCCACTCATTCACATTCGCTTGTAAATGTCGAAAATAATATTCGGTAGCTCCTACCTATATATGTTTAACTTTATGAGCTGGATAGCCTGTCTTTGCAATTCATATTTGTTTTAATGATGTTATCATTCTGGTAATTGATGCCCAATGGGCTTTTTTGTGTTTATTTGGCACCCCCTTGTGTACTAAATCGGTAATACCGTATATCTTGGGGTGAGAGAAGGACGGTTTGACGATTTGGATATCTTGATGCCGCCCTAACCCTACCTGCCGTGCAGGAACATTCTCAGCAACAAAAGAGTAATCAAAGTAAGATCCTACAACTGTATTGACACATTTCCATAGATCTACTACTGTGCTCCGAGCTTTCATAAAAGCATGCCCCTAAACCTCATTGATGTTCACACTGACGCAGAGATCCAAAGGGAATGTGTTTGAATCTGGATCCTCTTATAGCTAGCTACTGTAGCTGCTCCTAGCTACTGTAAAAGCCCTTAGGAGCAGCTACTGTAGCTGCTCCTAGCTACTGTATCTGGCTTATGCCTGAACCTTAATGACAATATCCTGAGTGACTAGCACTGATAGAACTGACTATGTCCTCATTTGGGCAGTTGATTAATTATCAGCGTGTGTGTGTGTCTGTGTGTACGTGTGTGATTGACAAATGCAAATAGGTGAGTCAGTCAGCAACCTTCGAGAGCCCTTGAAAACCTCCAGAAGAAATTCCTTACAAACCCCAACGGTTTAATAAAGAGCAGCATTGCCTTATGATGACAGACAGATGCTTATCCATGCAGGGAGGCAGCCAATGACCGACTGACATCGGCTCATTTATTAATGTCAACTCCTGATTCTGGTCTGTGCCTCCCCAGGTAAAAATACATTTGAAGACCTATGCATAAAGAGTCTGGGACAGTTTTATATATTGTATCATCTTATAGCAGAAAGGCAGTAGCTCCAGTACAAGGGCCAGCAAAAAAAGGAAATACATTTGACGACATTGGCTTGGGGTGGGTGTGTCGACTGTGAACTTTTTGCACTACATTCTCCAAGCCAAACCGTCAGTCTGCCTCCCGGGCTCCAGTGCATTTGAAAGCCACTGGCGTAGCAAACACCCCCGGAGGTCGGCCCCCCCAGATAGCATATGAACATATGAACATCAGCCATACATTTTATTATTATTATTACTACAGGAAATGGGCTTTAAAACTGCAACATTTTCGCTCAGCCTCATGGCAAAATGTGTAGAATAGCAAGACATTAGCTATAAAAATGCAGTTGTCCTCTCTACCCCAAAAATAATCAACTGTGCTATGCTCCTGGCGAGAGCCCCATTATGCTGCCCCAGCTACCTTCCTAATGTGAATTATGCAACAGCAATGTTTCTGTTCACAATACAAGTGCAGTGCTTGGGTAAACACAAACAAGAACACCTAACCCCGAAGGAAGGCTGGGTCTGGGCTGTCTTGTCCTGCCATAGGTAGGGATGTCAAACAGACAACTCACACTGACCTTAAAGTCACAAAGCCACAAGAGGAGGTCTGAGGAGAACACATGAGAACAAGACAAGATGGTGTGTGTGGGTGTGTGTGTGTGTGTATTTGTATGTGTGTACGTGCATGTCTATCAGTGCCAATCCAAACCATCCTTCTGTAGCAAGAGGAGAACAGAATTCCTTGTCGTAGATGAGTTGATGTATTACATCATTCCCTTCTCTATAAATCCCACAAACAGTTGTGTTACAGTTACCACATGCTAATGAATGGCGAATAGCATAACATCATAAGTGAATTAGTGATCCCCACCTGTAAGTTACAGTAGATGACCAAAAGTCTGCTTTTGAAAGTCTCATTCCAAAATTATGGGCATTAATATGGAGTTGATCCCCCCTTTGCTGCGTAAACAGCCTCCACTCTTCTGGGAAGGCTTTCCACGAGATGTTGGAACATTACGATGGGGACTTGCTTCCATTCAGCTAGAAGAGCATTAGTGAGGTCAGGTACTGATGTTAGGAGATTAGGCCTGGCTCGCTGTCAGCGTTACAATTCATCCCTAAGGTGTATGATGGGGTTAAGATCAGGGCTCTGTGCAGGCTAGTCAAGTTTTTCAACACTGATCTCAACAAACCATTTCTGTATAGACCTCGCTCTGTGCACGGGGGCATTGTCATGCTGAAACAGGAAAGTGCCTTCCACTAACTGTTGCCACAAAGTTGGAAGCACAGAATTGTCTAAAATGTCATTGTATGCTGTAGCTTTAAGATTTCCCTACACTGGAACTAAGGGGCCTAGGCTGAACCATGAAAAATAGCCCCAGGCCATTATTTCTACTTCACCAAACTTTACAGTTGGCACTATGCATTCGGGCAGGTAAAGTTCTCCTGGCATCTGCCAAACCCAGATTTGTCCATTGCTCTGCCAGATGGTGAAGCGGGACTCATCCCCCCAGAGAACGCATTTCCATTCAGTCCAATGGCGGCAAGCTTTACACCACTCCAGCTCCCAACGAACAGACGTTGCTTCCAGAGGCAATTTAAAACTCGATAGTGAGTGTTGCAACCGAGGACAGATGATTTTTACACACTATTCTCTTCAGCAGTCGGCGGTCCCACTCTGTGAGCTTGTGTGGCCTACCACTTCACAGCTGAGCCATTGTTGCTTCAAGGTGTTTCCACTTCACAATAACAGCACTTACAGTTGACAGGGGCAGCTCTAGCAGGGCAGAAACTTGTTGAAAAGGTGGCATCCTAAGACAGAGCCACGTTGAAAGTCACTGAGCTCTTCTGTAAGGCCATTCTACTGACAATGTTTTATGGAGATTGTATGGCTATGTGCTCAATTTTATACACCTGTCAGCAACGGGTGTGGCTGAAATAGCCAAATGTACTAATTTGAAGAGAAGTCCACATACTGTTGTGTGTGTGTGTGTGTGTGTGTGTGTGTATAGAGTTGAAGTCTGAAGTTTACATACACAACCAAATACATTTTAACTCAGTTTTTGCACAATTCCTGACATTTAATCACAGTAAAAATTCCCTGTCTTAGGTCAGTTAGGATCACCACTTTGTTTTAAGAATGTCACATTCCCAGTGGGTCAGAAGTTTACATCCACTCAATTAGTATTTGGTAGCATTGCCTTTAAATTGTTTAACTTGGCTAAAACGTTTCAGAGAGCCTTCCACAAGCTTCCCACAATAAGTTGGGTGAATTCTGGCCCACTCTCCCTGACAGAGCTGGTGTAATTGAGTCAAGTTAGTTGGCCTCCTTTCTCGCAAACCCTTTTTCAGTTCTGCCCACAATTTTGCTATGGGATTGAGGTCAGGGCTTTGTGATGGCCACAATACCTTGACTTTGTTGTCCTTAAGCCATTTTGCCATAACTTTGGAAGTGTGCTTGGGGTCATTGTCCATTTGGAAGACCCATTTGCGACCAAGCTTTAACTTCATGACTGATGTCTTGAGATGTTGCTTCAATATATCAACATAATTTTCCTACCTCATGATGCCATCTATTTTGTGAAGTTAACCAGTCCCTCCTGCAGCAAAGCACCCCCACAACATGATGCTGCCTCCCCCATGCTTCACGGTTGGGATGGTGTTCTTTGGCTTGCAAGCCTCCCCATTTTTCCTCCAAACATAACGATGGTCATTATGGCCAAACAGTTCTATATTTGTTTCATCAGACCAGAGGACATTTCTACAAAAAGTACAATCTTTGTCCCCATGTGCTGTTGCAAACCGTGATTTATAAGTGAAATAATCTGTATGTAAACAATTGTTGGAAAAATTACTTGTGTCATGCACAAAGTAGATGTCAAAACTATAGTTGTTAACAAACAATTTGTGGAGTGGTTGAAAAACTAGTTTTAATGACTCCAACCTATGTGTATGTAAACTTCCGACTTCATACTGTATATATATACATATATATATGTATATATATGTAGTGTATGTATTCAAAGAGAATGGCTTACTTAGCTTTTAGCGAAGTCTAAAAAAATGTTTATTCCATCCCATCTCCAAACAGTCTATCTTTGCAATGGTGCTAAATGATAGACTGCGCACAATCATATGAATTGTTCAGATGAGTTGTTCAGAAGCCTGTGCCTGGTATGCCTTGTATGACTTTGAGTGCTTCTTTGTGTTTCAATACTGCATGCATGAGTACGTGTGCGTGTGTGCACTCGTAAATATTTTTATATTTTTATAAAGGCAGAACATACAATGAATGTGGAGTAGCATATCATTAAAGCAGGGGAAGCAATTACCGTGTATGCACTAATGCCGTTATTAACATTATGAGTGTGAAGACAGAGCCATACTGTCATGCAAATAACTCTGAATCCTTAGACTCGATTAATGAGGCTAGAGGGGCTAGGCTGGGGCTGTGAACGTCGGCTTCGTTTCATGAAGATTTCTACCTCAGGGATTAGACAGCTTCCAGGAAGGATAATAACTTCTCCCAAACAGAGCTGCCTGTGTACATGATCAGAGAAAGGCCTACTATTTTTCAGCCCCTAGTGGGGCATTTTCACAGAATACTAAAGTGATAACAACAACAGAGATAACTGAGAGGAGAATAGACATTTCGGGGTATCCTCGGGGAGAGTTTGTAAGTGCTACTAAATGCTAAACTATCTGCACGATTCATGTGTTGTGAGCAAAACTGTTTCTAAAATGTTGTGCAGTCTATTCATATTATCCAGCATTATCACAACTTCCTACTTCTACAGCATTTTATGGTTTCAGTTATTAGACATCAATGTTAGTTGTGGTCTACTGTAATTCCTCTTTAGGCTATGTATTATAATCATCCTATATAAAAGTCACTTTGGCTGCAACTAAAAGTTCCTGCAATGATCGAATCAGCAGGAAGAGCTGCAGAGAGGGACCCTGTGTCCTGAGGATGACAGGGGAAAAAGGAAACCCCACCATTATAATGCCAATTGAAAAAACAGCAGCGTGGATTTGGAACATGCCCGAAGGGGGATTGTAATACGTCTTATGTCAAGGTCACAACAGGGGATGGACACAAAGTGATTGTGCTAGGAGTGCTGGGAGATATTTAACACACACACACACATACACTCTTAGAAAAAATGGTTCCAAAAGGGTAATTTGGCTATCCCCATAGGAGAACCCGTTTTAGTTCCAGGTAGAACTATTTTCAGTTCCATGTAGAACCATCTTTGGAAAGGGTTCTACCTGTAACCAAAATGGTTCTACATGGAGCCAAAAATGGTTCATTAAAGGGTTCTGCCATGGGGACAGCCGAAGAACCCTTTTTTGTTCTAGATTGCACTTTCTAAGTGTACACACACATACCCATTCAAATCAAATCAAATCAAATGTATTTATATAGCCCTTCGTACATCAGCTGATATCTCAAAGTGCTGTACAGAAACCCAGCCTAAAACCCTAAACAGCAAGCAATGCAGGTGTAGAAGCACGGTGGCTAGGAAAAACTCCCTAGAAAGGCCAAAACCTAGGAAGAAACCTAGAGAGGAACCAGGCTATGTAGGGTGGCCAGTCCTCTTCTGGCTGTGCCGGGTGTAGATTATAACAGAACATGGCGAAGATGTTCAAATGTTCATAAATGACCAGCATGGTCGAATAATAATAAGGCAGAACAGTTGAAACTGGAGCAGCAGCACGGTCAGGTGGACTGGGGACAGCAAGGAGTCATCATGTCAGGTAGTCCTGGGGCATGGTCCTAGGGCTCAGGTCACCCAGGTACCCATACACACACACACACACACACACACACACACACACACACACACGCACACGCACACCACACGCACACACACACACACACACACACACACACACACACACACACACACACACACACACACACACACACACACACACACACACACACACACACACACACACACAGTTCTCTCTGTGAGAAAAGAGACAGCCTTTAAAGGGGCCGTGCAGTCAAAAAAAGTGATTTTCCACACTATAAGGTTGAAATAACACTCTGAAATTGTGAAAAGGATGATAATGTCCGTTTTTTCCTTTTTTTTACGCCTGGAATGTCAGTCTGTTCAGGTGGGATGGAGTTTCTGGTCCACAGCATGACATCACAATCTGATCTCATTATTCTGACCAATGACCGGTCCCCTTTTATTTGCATATGTACTATATCCTCCTACTTTGAAGGGGTACACGGGGTAGGCTACAGAGCAGTGGTCACCAAGAAACAGAGGCACAATGTTATTTTAATGAGAGTTTAGTCCACTTGAGAATTCAATAGTCATGCTGATGATCTGTACAACATGAGACAGACGGCAATACAGTACAAATAGTTTAAAACATAATATGGAATATAATACAGATACAGATCATGTGCATGTGGTGGTTTCAAATAACAATGTTACTTCTACTAGCTTGCTCTATCCCTGCTTTTCCTGAAAATGTCTCTGATATATAATGGGGGCACAACGGGAGCCTAGCGGTTATGAGCTTGGACCAATAACCAAAAGGTCGCTGGTTTGAATCTCCGAGCTGAATAGGTGATAAATCTGATGTGCCCTTGAGCAAGGCACTCAACCCTATTTTCTCTGGATAAGAGCGTCTGCTAAATTACTAAAATGTCAATATAAAATAATAACTAGCTAGTTGAAATTGTTCTACAGCAGTGGTCACCAACCTTTCACAGTCAAAATGCAAGCCGAGATCTATCCCTCAGATATTTATTTTAAAAATTGAACATTAACCTAACAAAAACATGTACGAATGAGGTTGGGTAGTAGGCCTAAAACATTATCACAGCATATTGGCTACATGTCTGGCCTGCCAATATTGTTCTTCTCAGACAATATTATAGACCATATTATATTTCAAAACTCGAGCTTTGATAACAAAATAGATCAGTTGGTTCAAAACTTGCGAGGTACTGCGGAGCAAAAATGTAAATCATTTGCTTTTTTATTTTACTGGACTGATGGTGCCTGTATCTGATGGTCATGATGCTGTCAATAAAACTGGGAACTTTCTTTAAAAAATAAACTAGGTCAAGTCATGACATCAGTGATCTTCAGGTTGGAAAGTCGGAGCTGTAGAAATATGCCAGTTTCCGACTTGGAATTCCGACTTGGAAGAACGTTTAAAACAATTTTTCCCAATCGGATCTCATTTTTTTCCAACCCTCCCAGTTGGCTTGATCACACTGAAGTCAGAGATTTCCTAGTTCCCAGTTGTTTTGAACACGGCATTAGTCTCAGTGGAGGGAGGGCGAGAGCAGCAGACGGTCCACCTCTCGAGGTCCCTGCTTTCTCCTTCCTTTCCTCTGGTGACACTGACCAGAGAGAGGGGACACTGACCAGAGAGAGGGGACCCTGACCAGAGAGAGGGGACCCTGACCAGAGAGAGAGGACACTGACCAGAGAGAGGGGACTCTGACCAGAGAGAGGGGACACTGACCAGAGAGAGAGGGGACACTGACCAGAGAGAGGGGACACTGACCAGAGAGAGGGGACCCTGACCAGAGAGAGGGGACCCTGACCAGAGAGAGGGGACACTGACCAGAGAGAGGGGACACTGACCAGAGAGAGGGGACACTGACCAGAGAGAGGGGACACTGACCAGAGAGAGGGGACACTGACCAGAGAGAGGGGACACTGACCAGCGAGAGGGGACCCTGACCAGAGAGAGGGGACCCTGACCAGAGAGGGGGGACACTGACCAGAGAGGGGGACCCTGACCAGAGAGAGGGGACACTGACCAGAGAGAGGGGACACTGACCAGAGAGAGGGGACACTGTCTTCCGATGGCGAAACTCAAGTCGCACCGCATCTGCCTCATACACAAATGTTGTTCCTATGACCAGAGAAAGTGAAATATTCCTTGATATGAAAATATATATGACGAGTTGCTGCTAATAATAATAAAAATAAAGGGCTATCTATACACTTGGCTACTCATTTATTGCAGATGCAGCATGAGTGGAAGTATGGAGAAGCGCGTTTTATGTTTCGTAATAGTGTTGAATAAAAACAGTGTTGACAGTGCTGAATAAAAACTTTAAACATTAACTCACTCCTAAAAAGAGCAGTTATTTGCTGTATTCTTTGACGGTCTCTCTGTGGTCATGGTTTTAAAAGTTAATAAATCTTACATAGGCTAGTATCAAATTTAGTTTTGGCCGGGGTTGTGGAAGCTCTGTAGGCACAGCGTTTTGAGCAATCCGATTGGCCAACGCAGTAGGTGCACTCGATTTAGCCTTTAACATTGGCTTTTCGACAGAAATATTTGGTGATCGACTAGGAATACCTTGAAGATCGACCGGTTGGTGGCCACTGCTCTAGAGTCTAGATGATTCTATCCATCAATCAGGGCTGTGCATCTAAATATATAAAAATGTGTATCAACAAGCCAACACGATCAGGATAAGCATTTCAATGACAAAAGGAGGCTCAAAGAAATAAATGATTGCAAATATATATTAGACGTACAGTGATGACGACCACTGTTCTATAGGTCTTTCCTCCTCAACGGTTATGATGTTGTGGCTGTAACATTTTATGTTCATTGCATTAGAATAACAACTAGCTAGATTTATCATAGACATTTATTGGAAAAGCAGCTCATTTAACTTGTTCTCCTCAAACCATTAGCTAACGTAAACTCATGTAAACTCGTACATTGCCTTGGTCCGTACAATGCGCTTATTTTAGCGCCCCAAAAACGTAATACATCCAGATCAACTGTATACCATTGTATACCATTGTAAAGCATAATTTCTCCCCTTTCCAACAGAATCAATTACATGACCAAATCGCTGCCTGTTTCTGCATAATTCAAGCAGGCAATGAGCCCCGTCGGGTCTTTTTAAAAATGGCGGGTGGGGAAGCTAAACTAATGCGTGATAGTGAGAAGGAAAGATGTTGTGTGGGAAAATTGCTTTTTTTCACTCGATCTGTCCAACTTATCACCTTATCGCCTCTAAAATATAAATAAAACACTATAAAGAGTTTATATAATGTGTCATTACATACCTATTTGAAGGTTTGTGTCAAATTGTGCTAAAGTGATCTTTGAAGTAAACAGCGGCTTTGAGAATAATGATCGCATGCAATGATGATGAAAAAAATGACTAGGTATCCCTCCATTACCCCCGTCACTGTCCATTTCTTGTTTTTAAAGGATGATAGAAGTGCTACACCTGGTGGAGAGAGATTGTAAGACAGAACTAGTTGCTTTATGTGTGCTGTACGTTACGACATGACACGTCAAGATGTAACGGAGGGTCCGTTTTTTAAACTTTTGAGCCATTACCATGTCGATCAACGCTTGAATAGAAACCTAGTTCACACCCCCGATTTTGACACAGTCGCTACAGTTCCATTAGTTTTCTTTGTAGCCTCGTTTGAATGTTGCGGTTGCGCACATTTGTACAGAATGGGGTGAGTTCACGCTTGCTAGCCAACTTCAACCAAATGACAAGTACTGTACATAGACCTTTTGCTCTGTTACACAACGTAATAACAACCATACGTTACAGGCTAGCCAGGAGGCTCAAATGCTAGCTAGCTAACCAGCCATGTTATTTAAATGAGAAATCATCTTTGTAGCGACAATGCTGTGGAAACACTCATTTTAAAAAATTCCTTCAATTTCTCACCAACGCCTTGCTGTAGCTTACAAATTCTGTGAATGTCATTTAGTAATTTCAACTAATTTGATCCATATTTAGCAACATCGCCTTCTTCGTATGAAGAGGAATGGAATGTGGGAGGTGCTTAGAATGCATTGACCGTATTGTATCATGGAAGGAGACAGAGCAACGATGTCACGACGATGCATTTTGCCTTGAGCTGTAAATGTGTCATGTTTGTCATTTATTATCATGTCTTGTCCCTGTGCTCCCCATTCTGTTCGTTTCCCTCTGCTGGTCTTATTGGGTTCTTTCCCTCTTTCTATCCCTCTCTCTCCCCCTCCCCCTCTCACTCTCTCGCTCTCTCTTCTCTCTATCGTTCCGTTCCTGCTCCCAGCTGTTCCTATTCCCCTAATCATCATTTAGTCTTCCCACACCTGTTCCCGATCCTTTCCCCTGATTAGAGTCCCTATTTATTCCTTTGTGTTCCGTTCCTGTCCCGTCGGTTCCTTGTTTAGTATTCACCATGCTGTGATTGCGTTTCGCCCTGTCCTGTCGTGTTTTTGCTGTGATTGTGTATCGCCCTGTCCTGTCGTGTTTTTGCCTTCATCAGATGCTGCGTGTGAGCAGGTGTCTCTGTCAACTACGGCCTGCGCCTAAAACCTGCAGTCTGTGGCCGCTTCTCCAGTTATTCCCCTCTACAGACGAGAGGATTTCTGTTATTCCCTGTTTGGACTTAAATAAACTCTGTTTCTGTTAAGTCGCTTTTGGGTCCTCTTTCACCGGCATGACAGAAGGAACCGACCAAGGAATGGACCCAGCGACTTCAGACGCTCGTTACACTGCCGTCAAGATCCAAGGAGCTATGCTCGGCAGACACGAGCAGGAATTGTCTGCTGCTCGCCATGCCGTGGAGAACCTGGCCGCTCAGGTTTCCGACCTCTCTGGACAGTTCCAGAGTCTACGTCTCGTGCCACCTGTTACTTCCTGGCCTGCCGAGCCTCCAGAACCTAGGGTTAATAACCCACCTTGCTATTCCGGGCAGCCCACTGAGTGCCGCTCCTTTCTCACGCAGTGTGAGATTGTGTTCTCTCTCCAACCCAACACATACTCTAGAGAGAGAGCTCGGGTTGCTTACGTCATTTCACTCCTTACTGGCCGGGCTCGAGAATGGGGCACAGCTATCTGGGAGGCAAGGGCTGATTGCTCTAACAAGTTCCAGAACTTTAAAGAGGAGATGATTCGGGTTTTTGACCGTTCAGTTTTTGGTAGGGAGGCTTCTAGGGCCCTGGCTTCATGCCAAGGTGAACGGTCCATAACGGATTATTCTATTGAGTTTCGACTCTTGCTGCCTCTAGTGAAACGATTGCTCGCTCGTTTTCTGGAGGGACTCCACGCAGTGGTTAAGGATGAATTCTCTCCCGGGAGGTTCCTTCAGATGTGGACTCTTTGATTGCTCTCGCCATCCGCATAGAACGACGGGTAGATCTTCGTCACCGGGCTCGTGGAAGAGAGCTCGCATCAACGGTTTCCCTGCTCCGCATCACAACCATCTCCCTCCTCTGGCTTTGAGACTGAGCCCATGCAGCTGGGAGGGATTCGCATCTCGACTAAGGAGAGGGAACGGAGGATCACCAACCGCCTGTGCCTCTATTGTGGAGTTGCTGGACATTTTGTTAATTCATGTCCAGTAAGAGGCCAGAGCCCATCAGTAAGCGGAGGGCTACTGGTGAGCGCTACTACTCAGGTCTCTTCATCTAGATCTTGTACTACTATGTCGGTCCATCTTCGCTGGACCGGTTCGACATGCAGTGCCTTGATTGACTCTGGGGCTGAGGGTTGTTTCATGGACGAAGCATGGGTTCGGAAACATAACATTCCTTTCAGACCGTTAGACAAGCCTACGCCCATGTTTGCCTTAGATGGTAGTCATCTTCCCAGTATCAAATTTGAGACACTACCTTTAACTCTCACAGTATCTGGTAACCACAGTGAGACTATTTCTTTTTGATTTTCCGTTCACCGTTTACACCTGTTGTTTTGGGTCATCCCTGGCTAGATGTCATAATCCTTCTATTAATTGGTCTAGTAATTCTATCCTATCCTGGAACGTTTCTTGTCATGTGAAGTGTTTAATGTCTGCCATCCCTCCCGTTTCTTCTGTCCCTAATTCTCAGGAGGAACCTGGCGATTTGACAGGAGTGCCGGAGGAATATCATGATCTGCGCACGGTCTTCAGTCGGTCCCGAGCCAACTCCCTTCCTCCTCACCGGTCGTATGATTGTAGTATTGATCTCCTTCCGGGGACCACTCCTCCTCGAGGTAGACTATACTCTCTGTCGGCTCCCGAACGTAAGGCTCTCGAGGATTATTTGTCTGTGTCTCTTGACGCCGGTACCATAGTGCCTTCTTCTTCTCCGGCCGGGGCGGGGTTCTTTTTTGTTAAGAAGAAGGACACTCTGCGCCCCTGCGTGGATTATCGAGGGCTGAATGACATAACGGTTAAGAATCGTTATCCGTTCATCAGCCTTCGAGATTCTGCAGGGAGCCAGGTGCTTTACTAAGTTGGATCTTCGTAACGCTTACCATCTCGTGCGCATCAGAGAGGGGGGGACGAGTGGAAAACGGCGTTAACACTCCGTTAGGGCATTTTGAGTACCGGGTTCTGCCGTTCGGTCTCGCCAATGCGCCAGCTGTTTTTCAGGCATTAGTTAATGATGTTCTGAGAGACATGCTGAACATCTTTGTTTTTGTCTATCTTGACGATATCCTGATTTTTTCTCCGTCACTCGAGATTCATGTTCAGCACGTTCGACGTGTTCTACAGCGCCTTTTAGAGAATTGTCTCTACGTAAAGGCTGAGAAGTGCTCTTTTCATGTCTCCTCCGTTACTTTTCTCGGTTCCGTTATTTCCGCTGAAGGCATTCAGATGGATTCCGCTAAGGTCCAAGCTGTCAGTGATTGGCCCGTTCCAAGGTCACGTGTCGA
The DNA here is from genome assembly GCF_021184085.1 of Oncorhynchus gorbuscha. Taxonomy (NCBI): domain Eukaryota; kingdom Metazoa; phylum Chordata; class Actinopteri; order Salmoniformes; family Salmonidae; genus Oncorhynchus; species Oncorhynchus gorbuscha. The sequence continues at coordinate 30,785,212 of NC_060182.1, read as the reverse complement.
GTTGCAGCGCTTTTTAGGTTTCGCTAATTTCTATCGGCGTTTCATTCGTAATTTCGGTCAAGTTGCTGCCCCTCTCACAGCTCTTACTTCTGTCAAGACGTGTTTTAAGTGGTCCGGTTCCGCCCAGGGAGCTTTTGATCTTCTAAAAGAACGTTTTACGTCCGCTCCTATCCTCGTTACTCCTGACGTCACTAGACAATTCATTGTCGAGGTTGACGCCAGAGGTAGGCGTGGGAGCCATTCTATCCCAGCGCTTCCAGTCTGACGATAAGGTTCATCCTTGCGCTTATTTTTCTCATCGCCTGTCGCCATCTGAGCGCAACTATGATGTGGGTAACCGTGAACTGCTCGCCATCCGCTTAGCCCTAGGCGAATGGCGACAGTGGTTGGACGATTCCTTTGTCGTTTGGACAGACCATAAGAACCTTTACATCCGTTCTGCCAAACGACTTAATGCCCGTCAAGCTCGTTGGGCGTTGTTTTTCGCTCGTTTCGAGTTTGTGATTTCTTACCGTCCGGGTAGCAAGAACACCAAGCCTGATGCCTTATCCCGTCTGTTTAGTTCTTCTGTGGCTTCTACTGATCCCGAGGGGATTCTTCCTTATGGGCGTGTTGTCGGTTAACAGTCTGGGGAATTGAAAGACAGGTTAAGCAAGCACTCACGCACACTGCGTTTGTCCTAGTAACCTCCTTTTCGTTCCTGTTTCCACTCGTCTGGCTGTTCTTCAGTGGGCTCACTCTGCCAAGTTAGCTGGTCATCCCGGTGTTCGAGGCACTCTTGCGTCTATTCGCCAGCGCTTTTGGTGGCCGACTCAGGAGCGTGACACGCGCCGTTTCGTGGCTGCTTGTTCGGACTGCGCGCAGACTAAGTCGGGTAACTCTCCTCCTGCCGGTCGTCTCAGACCGCTCCCCATTCCTTCTCGACCATGGTCTCACATCGCCTTAGGCTTCACTACCGGTCTGCCTTTGTCTGCGGGGAAGACTGTGAGAGCCGCCAATAAACGCATTTAAGAGTCCAAGGTATTGTTGCGGCCAGAGAGTGTGGCTTTCCACTGCAACCTTCCTCTTACGACAGCTTCTCGTAAAGACTCCGTCCGTTCCGTGTCTCCCAGGTCGTCAATCCTGTCGCTGTGCGATTCTGTGAATGACATCTTCGTCGCGTCCATCCTGTCTTCCATGTCTCCTGTGTTAAGCCCTTTCTTCGCACCCCGTATAACAAGGTACATAAGATCATGGACATGCGTTCTCGGGACGGGGTCACTTAGTGGATTGGGAGGGTTACGGTCCTGAGGAGAGGAGTTGGGTTCCGTCTCGGGACGTGCTGGACCGTTCACTCATCGATGATTTCCTCCGTTGCCGCCAGGATTCCTCCTCGAGTGCGCCAGGAGGCGCTCGGTGAGTGGGGGTACTGTCATGTTTGTCATTTATTATCATGTCTTGTCCCTGTGCTCCCCATTCTGTTCGTTTCCCTCTGCTGGTCTTATTGGGTTCTTTCCCTCTTTCTATCCCTCTCTCTCCCCCTCCCCTCTCACTCTCTCGCTCTCTCTTCTCTCTATCGTTCCGTTCCTGCTCCCAGCTGTTCCTATTCCCCTAATCATCATTTAGTCTTCCCACACCTGTTCCCGATCCTTTCCCTGATTAGAGTCCCTATTTATTCCTTTGTGTTCCGTTCCTGTCCCGTCGGTTCCTTGTTTAGTATTCACCATGCTGTGATTGCGTTTCGCCCCTGTCCTGTCGTGTTTTTGCTGTGATTGTGTATCGCCCTGTCCTGTCGTGTTTTTTGCCTTCATCAGATGCTGCGTGTGAGCAGGTGTCTCTGTCAACTACGGCCTGCGCCTACCCGAAGCGACCTGCAGTCTGTGGCCGCTTCTCCAGTTATTCCCCTCTACAGACTAGAGGATTTCTGTTATTCCCTGTTTGGACTTAAATAAACTCTGTTTCTGTTAAGTCGCTTTTGGGTCCTCTTTCACCGGCATGACAAAATGGTCATCTAGTAGATTTTATATGGTCATCTTTCCCCATTCCATCTCTTCTCTACACTTCTCTTATTTCTCCTATAACCAAGACTATTAGCTACATATGTATAAGCAAGCGGCTACCATTATCCTAAACATCTAAGTAAAAACAGATGGAATTTGCAGCATATACTGTATAAACCTTGTGTCTTCAAGCACTGAATTTGTTCACATTGAATTGAATACTTTTTGTATTCTTTCCCTCTCCCTAGCTACCTTTCTGACTGCTCTCCGCATTACAGTACAGTAGTGGGTGTAGGTCAGATGGTGGTACACTGCAAGGCAATTACATTACAGTTGCTCTCTCCACCAGCCAGCCCCATGCACCGCTGGCTACATTACACTGCGTTGGAGTGCACCGTAGTAACCATGACACTTGTGATGACACAGATTGCCAAATGGCCTGCGTGTTATGCACACTGAAGCATAAAGCTCACTTTGTCAAAAACCCACGCTAGCCTGTGTCATGGCGCCACCACAATTTCTAACATTTTGGGTCCATTTGGAGTTGAAAAGATGACATGAAAATCAAAGTGCCTATTCATGTCTGCCTTGTCTAGTGTACCATGTCTAGAATAGGGATTAACATGGGTAACTGGGATCCCGGAACAAAATTGTTCAATGTCAGCAACAATGCAATTCAACAAAATACATAACATGAGCAGCATCAGATTAGCAAAAAATAAAAGTGCACATTATCAACATCACATTATCACATGGAAGCCTTTAGCCTAGCGTATTTACTTCACACAAAGTCACCATAAATTCAAAGCACACACAGGATTGACAACCCCTACACTAAAGTTTATAAAAGAATGTGCGCCTCTTTGAGCTATCATTGTGACTCTTCAGACAGTCACATATTTGACATGCATATGCACAATTCTCTATATAAGCATCTCTATTACAGACATGAAGTCTGTTAACAATTCAGAGAGGCATGAGGGAAAATGTTGTCCTCTCCTTGTCACGCCCTGGCCATAGAGAGGTTTTTATTCTCTATTTTGGTTAGGCCAGGGTGTGACTAGGGTGGGCATTCTATGTTCATTTTCTATGTTTTGGATTTCTGTGTTTGGCCGGGTGTGGTTCTCAATCAGAGGCACCTGTCTATCGTTGTCTCTGATTGAGAACTATACTTACTTAGGTAGCCTTTTCCCACCTGTGTGGTGTGGGTAGTTATTTTCTGTTTACTGTGTGTTGTACCTGACGGAGCTGTTTCGGTTGTTCTTTTATTGTTTTGCATTTTAGTGTTCAGTTTCCAATAAACATGATAAACACGTACCACGCTGCGCTTTGGTCCTCACCTTCTTCCACCAACGGCCGTTACACTCCTGTCATAAACATAGGCTATTTTCCTATCCAGTCCCAATCCCACTGACCACCCCAAAAATCCTGACTCCATACCAAATGTAACATATCATGCTAATTGGAGTGTCCCGAATTTACTATGTGACATCTAGTCTGAGACCAGGTTCAACAATGATTCAACAATGCTATGGGCCCTACTCGGGGTGTCTCTGTGCATCCTAAGCGGCTCTTGTGTTGAGATAGCCTACTGCTAAAATGCACTGAGGAACATGACAACGCTCTGAATTTATGAATGGCCTGTTTCACCATTCACAACAAAGTCATTGGCAATCAAAGATAACTATCATTACAGAGGGCACTATTCAATCTGTAACGCTGAAGCAGTATACATTTAACAGTATTTTCAGATTGAGCCGACATATGCAGCGTTTACCGTGAATCCAGTCTCCGCTAAAGCGGGAATATTGCCTTTAAATTTCAATCACTCTGTAAAGCTGAACTTCCATGATGCAGATTGAATAGAGCCCTAAATATCAGTTAAATTTGCTCTGAAATCTTTACATAGTGGTGCAGCCAAGCAGATAAGCTGGCGCAGCTCCACTTTTATTTGGGGAGAACTCTGGCCTATTGACCATATCATGGTTTTAAACACTTTAAATGGGTACTTCCAATTTTTGCGGTATGGAAATTTAGTAGACTTTCAGGAAAATATTTATCCCTAGTCCAGAACACATGCAGCTCAGAGTGGCCCTGTATAATATAATGTATTCTGTGGGGGTTAATTTCTGTATTATCAAATGAGGAGAGACAAACGTATCACACAAGTCAGAGTTATACTTAAACTAAATCTTTATTCACTTATAAATAAGGAAAGCATGTCACACACACATGCACACAAGTGAATGATGTGAGTGCTCTGCAATAACGATGGCTGGTCGACGAACCACCCTTAGATGATTCATTGAGAGCCCCGACACAAAGGATACAAAGATATTTTATAGCAAAGATACATCCCCTTAGTCTACATGACAAACAAAAGATGTGTGGAATGGGTCACAAGGTTAGGATGTGTATGTAAGAAATGAACAATTCACAGAAGACAGTATCTGCTGTAAACAACTGTTCTTATTGTGTGGAAACCAGGGTTTGGCCCCCAAAACGAGATTCCTCTCATCATTATCCATACCTGAGCCATCTCCTCCCTGGTACCTCGCAGTACACAAACACCAACTCATGTTTGAATGCGACAGCTTATTTTCATATCTGTTTTATTCTCCATAGAAACAAGGCTTGGATTTGAGGCAGATTGAGAGAATGCAGAGAGGAGATCAGCAAGAGAAAGAGTGTGAAAAGCTCCCTGTTGATGGCCATGTATTAGGCTGATATATGCACCATAGTGTGGAGGGAGGGGAGCAGATGATCAGGACATACTCAACTAAGATCCTGACTTTATTTAGATGTATGCCAGTGTTAACCCAGTATCTTACTTAATTCAATTTGTGCATTTCATTCACTTGATTTTATGGTTTGTTTGAGTCGATATCCTAGTGGGAAACTCAATTTACTGTACACCAGATATCACAAATCCTTGGCCATGCTAAACTCCCTGCCAATGCTTGTGTTGAGGTCAAGAGAGAACATTTAGGTGTCCTCAATTTTCAGATGACTTTCAAAGGAAGATAACATAATTAAATTAATCCATTTTCAAGTAGAATTTCCTTTAAAAAAGTGACTTTCTCTGCCACCACCGCTGAACATAAAACCTTAGGGAAACATTGGTGTGGTCATTATGTGTGTGCACAAGTATGTGTGTGTGTGTATGTCTGTGTGTGTGTGTGTGTGTCTCAGCCTTCAACAAATACATTTTATATGCAGAACACCCACAGACACAAAATCACCCAGCAATGCCCCTGAAACGGCAAAGAGAATAACAGAAATTGCTTTGTAGTCATCAAACAAAGTGTCTCTCTGCATTGGATGTAGTGTACAGCCCTGCAGTATTCCACTGCAGTATACATGCATTTTTCTCCCACCATCGCAGCCTCCTCTTCCTAACAAACAACTTATCTTCTTGCTAATGTAATTAACTGCTTAGAGGGCTTTCTCTCCGATTCTTTTTCTTTCAGTGCTGTAACTGTATATTATTTACCCTGAAGACTTTCTGTTATGTCTCCCTGTAAGTTAACTATAACAGGGTAGGACATTTTTCAGTACCAGAGCACAAATAACGGGCTGTTTCATTTTCAGTTAAATAAAAAAAGAGCCTGCTTGAAGCTACACTTTTATGATGGAATTGCCTCAGAATGCACCACAACTCATGCCACAATTACAGACTATTTTTCTCCTCAAAGTTGAGTAAATAGAAATATAATAACAGCTTATTTAATAATATGTATTTATGTTTATCTATAATTTTTGTTCACTCTTTGTGTGCACTGCAGAGAACACCGGAATAAGAATTACCACTGATTTATCACAGTGAATTTTTGTAATGTTTGTTTATGTGTCAATTAATCCCATAAGGGATGGGTTGCCAACTGCCGATTAGACATCATTTTTTCCCCTTAATTCATTCATTATAACAGAACGCCAGAAAAAAGCTCACTAAAAGGAACAAACAGCTGGTCCAGCTTCTTCCCTGTGTTGGACGCAGGAAATGTAAATTAATCACCTAGGGACACACTCATTAACTGCTGTGCTGCTCATTAATCGTCCCTTGTGAGTGACGTTCAATTTAACATGCTAATCTGTGTCAGAGGATCTTTCAGTGACAGTGGGGAGGCAGGGACATACTGGAAACAGACACGACACGCGTGGTCGGAGATAACAGCTAACACACAGTCCATCAGGAACATAGGACAGCTATTTCCAACATTTATTTTTATGGAGAGATCACTGGAGAGAGAACAGAACGCAGAGGGACAAGACGATTGTTGTACAATCCACTAACATGCTGGCAGAAGCTGTGCTGTTTTCTGCTGAGTCAATGACATGGTGCTTCAGTGTCAATGAAGCCAGCAGCCCAGCACTTAGCAACCACCTCCATCCACTTCATCAGCTCTAATAGGGGATGTATGGAGAGGAAGGTCATCATATGCTAAATGGCATATATTATCATATCACAGAGGAAACTACATACAATGAGGATGGCAGTCCTCTCCGAGATGAAATGACAACGTTTATTTGGGCCATTTTGAGTCCACTCTATCCAGAGTTTTGAGAGAGTGGGCTCAAGGGTAGGAGAGAGACATTATTATTGAACCTGGAGGAGCAACAACACAAGCATTGGCAGGGAGTTTAGCATGCGAGGACACCTAAATGTTCTCTCTTGACCTCAATGACATCCACAGCCAGTTCTATATTAACCCAAAAAAGGATTTAGCTAGCGTAACGTTACTGTACTTTAGGTAAACTTCCAGGATTACAAGCTAGCTAGTTAGTTACCTTGGAGGATTCTCGGACGATGTGATGAGAATCTGAGGAAGATATGTAACTTGTTATAACTTGTCACAATCTTATAAGCGTGTCTCGGCAAGTAAGCGTGTCTCGGCAAGTAAGCGTGTCTCGGCAAGTAAGCGTGTCTCGGCAAGTATTCATACTCCGCGATTACATTATTTCCCTCATCACTCTACACATAATACCCCAAAGCAAAAACAGGTTTTTAGAAATTTTTGCTAATTTACAAAAGAAACAAAACAAAAATACCTTATTTACATATGTATTCAGAGCCTTTGCTATGAGACTTGAAATTGATCTCTGGTGCATCCTGCTTCCATTGATTATCCTTGAGATGTTTCTTCAACTTGATTGGAGTCCACCTGTGGTAAATTCAATTGATTGGACATGATTTGGAAAGGCACACACCTGTCAATATAAGGTCGCAAGAACCATGCCCTGAGGTTGAAGGAATTGTCTGTAGACCCCCGAGACAGGATTGTGTCAAGGCACAGATGTGGGGAAGGATACCAAAAAATGTCTGCAGCATTGAATGTCCCCAAGAACTCAGTGGCCTCCATCATTCTTTCATTCTTAAATGGAAGAAGTTGAGAACCACCAAGACTCTTTCTAGAACTGGCCACCCGGCCAGACTGAGCCATCGGGGGACAAGGGCCTTGGTCAGGGAAGTGACAAAGAACCCGATGGTCACTTTTATTTGATTACATGTTTTATTTAACCTTTATTTAACTAGGCAAGTCAGTTAAGAACAAATTCCTATTTACAATGACGGACACCAAAAGGAAAAAGGCCTCCTGCGGGGACAGGGGCCTGGGATTAAAAGTGGAAAAAATATAATATAAATATAGGACAAAACACATCACAACATGAGAGACAACACAACACTACATAAAGAGAGACTTAAGACAACATCATAGCAAGGCAGCAACACATGACAGCATGGTAGCAACACAACATAACAACATGGTAGCAACACAACATGGTAGCAGCATAAAACATGGTACAAACATTATTGGGTTAGGGTTATAGATAACAGCACAAAGGGCAAGAAGGTAGAGACAACAATAAGAGGGTATTATAAATAAGTATCAACCAGTGGGTATTGCGACGGGTATACAGAGATGACCAGTTTACAGAGGAGTATAAAGTGCAGTGATGTGTCCTATAAGGAGCATTGGTGGCAAATCTGAAGGCTGAATGGTAAAGAACATCTTGCCGCTCGAGAGCACCCTTACCTGCCGATCTAAAAATGATGTCTCAGTAATCTAGCATGGGTAGGATGGTCATCTGAATCAGGGTTAGTTTAGCAGCTGGGGTGAAAGAGAAATGATTACGATATAGGAAACCAAGTCTAGATTTAACTTCAGCTTGCAGCTTTGATATGTGCTGAGAGAAGGACAGTGCACCATCAAGCCATACCCATAATTACTTGTATGAGGTGACTATCTCAAGTTCTAAACCCTCATAGGTAGTAATCACACCGGTGGGGAGAGGGCCATTCTTCTTATCAAACCACATTACCTTTTTTTGGAGGTGTTCAGAACAAGGTTAAGGGCAAAGAAAGTTTGTTGGACACTAAGAAAGCTTTGTTGTAGAGTATTTAACACAAAATCCGGGGAGGGGCCAGCTGAGTGTAAGACCTTATCATCTGCATATAAATGGATGACAGAGCTTCCTACTACCTAAGCTATGTTGTTGATGTAAATTGAGAAGAGCGTGGGACCTAGGATCGAGCCTTGGGGTACTCCTTTGGTGACAGTCAGTGGCTGAGACAGCAGATTTTCTGACTTTATACACTGCACTCTTTGAGAGTCCAGCCCAAAGACCCCTCAGAGACATCAATACTCCTTAGCTGACCCACAAGAATGGAGTGGTCTACCGTATCAAAAACTTTGGCCAAGTCAATAAAAATAGCAGCACAATATTGCTTAGAATCAAGGGCAATGGTGACATCATTTAGGACCTTTAAGGTTGCAGTAACACATCCATAACCTGAGCGGAAACCAGATTACATAACCAAGAGTATACCATAGACATCAAGAAAGCCAGTCAGTTGATTATTGACAAGTTTTTCCAACACTTTAGATAAACAGGGCAAAAAAATAAGTAGGCCTATAACAGTTAGGATCAGCTTGATCTCCCCCTTTAAATAAAGGACAAACTTGGCTGCCTTCCAAGCAATGAGAACCTCCCCAGAAAGGAGAGACAGGCTGGAGGTAGGCTTGGCAATGATAGGGTGAGCAACCTTAAAGAAGAAAGGGTCTAAACTATCTGACCCAGATGGTTTTTGGGGTTCAAGTTTAAGGAGCTCCTTTAGCACCTTGGACTCAGTGACTGCCTGCAGGGAGAAACTTTGTAGCAGGGCAGGGGAAAAAGAAGGAGAACCATCGGGGATAGTCGCATTAGAAGGGGTGGGAGATAAGGAGGCATGGCTGAGTCAAATAGGAATCACATCAACATTAAGGGACATGGGCAGCTGTGAGGAGGATGGTTTATTCTCCAGGTCGTTAACCATTTTCCAGAACTTCTTGGGGTTAGACCCACAGAGAGAGAACTGCTCCTTAAAGTAAGTAACTTTGGCCTTCCGGATATCCGGAGTGAACTTATTTCTCATTTGCCTAAACGATAGCCAGTCAGCCTGAGTATGCGTGTGCAGAGCCTTTCGCCAAATGCAATTCTTGAGGTGGAGTAACTCCGCAAGATCACGGTCGAACAAGGGGCTGAACCTGTTTTTAATTCTAATTTTCTTTATCGGGGCGTGTTTGTTAACAATACCACTGAAAATATCAAAAAAAGAAGGCCAAATTGTCTTTGACAGAGGGGATCAAGCTGATTCTATACAATTTTACACTTTTACAGAGCTCCAGAGTTCCTCTGTGGAGATGAGAGAACCTTCCAGAAGGACAACCATCTCTGCAGCACTCCACCAATCAGGCCTTTATGGTAGAGTGGCCAGACAGAAGCCACTCCTCTGTAAAAAGGCACATGACAGCCCGCTTGGAGTTTGCCAAAAGGCAGCTAAAGGACTCTCAGATCATGAGAAACAAGATTCTCTGGTCTGATGAAGCCAAGATTGAACCAAGCGTCTGCAAGAAACCTGGCACCATCCCTACGGTGAAGCATGGTGGTGGCAGCATCATTCTGTGGGGATGTTTTTTAGCGGCAGGGACTGGGATATACAAAGTACAGATCCTTGATGAAAACCTGTTCCAAGCCCTCTGGACCTCAGACTTGGGTGAAGCCAAGACAAAGCAGGAGTTCGGGACAAATCTCTGAATGTCCTTGAGTGGCCCAGCCAGAGCCTAGAATTGAACCCGATCAAACATCTCTGGAGAGACCTGAAAATAGCTGTGCAGCAACAATCCCCATCCAATCTGACAGAGTTTAAGAGGATATATCGGGAAGAATGGGAGAAACTGGTGTGCTAAGCTTGTAGCGTTAAACCCAAGAACACTCAAGGCTGTAATCGCTGCCAAAGGTGCTTCAACAAAGTACTGAGTAAAGGGTCTGAATAATTATGTAAATGTGATATTTCGTTCTTTTTTAAAAATAGATTTGGTCAAATTCCCCCTCCAAAAGTTTTTGCTTTGTCATTTTGAGGTATTGTGTGTGTATTGATGAGGGGAAAAAACGATTTAATCAAATTTAGAATAAAGCTGTAACGTAACAAAATGTGGAAAATGTCAAGAGGACGAGCCATATGCTCTCCCAACATATTTCTGTGAGAGTTCTTCTGTTCATCATAGAAGAATATCCCACTCAGTGGCTACTGTTCAAACAGCAAGGTCATCTTTAGAAACTGTAAGCAGAAACCATCAAGTCAGTTCTCTCATTTCATTGGACAACAATATGAGATCAAGATGTCAATGGGAGTCAAGCAGAATTTGATGTGTGAATGTGATGTGTGATGACTCACCTACACATAAACAATTAAATTGATTTGGAATATTCCAAATGCCACCACAAACGATTACTTCATGTGACATTTTAAAGATTTGGCTTGATTTGTCACCTGAGATAGTGCTCTGTAGGTGTCTCATCACAAATACTTTTTACAGACAGTGGCAGGGACATATTGAATGTCAGTGAGCAGAGATGATTCCTCTGATGTCAGATGAACACTGCGGGATGCCAACCTTGTGGCTCCGTGCTCAGATAACACCAGATTGCACCTTTAGGGCTAACATCAGAACCCTGGTGCCAAGTAGCAACCTCATGTTGTCAAACACACAGTCTCTAACTGGGATACTGTTCGATTAGCTTTAGGCTCATTAGACTACAGTCAGAAGTGACACTAGTGCAATTAATAATGAGAAGATTGGTTTCCATGGCCATTCTTTATGTTGGTTGCCTATTTAATTTATTTATATACTCTAATATGTTATTGGTTCAACTGATAACTCATTCTATGTTACAATAATTATACTCAACAGAGATCACTTTAATAACCTGCTAGGGAACATGGGTATGGTTTCTCTTTGATTTTCTCTTCTCATCCCTAATCCCAAAGTCCATCGAACTGGAAGGTGCTTTGCACAGATTCCTAGTGTAATTAAAAATGGAAGGAAAAGCCTATTTTACTCACACACAGCTCAGTTAGAGAAGCGTAGGGGTTGAACCCAGTGGAGGATTTTCTGACTAGGAGTCAAGGAATCCTCTTCCCCTATCTGAACCACTAGATTAAATTAAGCTAAATTCGAGGTTTGAAAATCACACCAAGGCTTCAATCTGACTTAATCCTGCCTTTGAATAATGCCAGGGTCTTACGTAATGAACTGAAAGTCAATGCAAAAGTTATAACATTTCCATGAACATCATAACTTTGATGGAAGGCAGGAAGGAAGTGGCAGAATGAGCTGTTCGGAATAGTGACGGCAGCTCAGCAAAGTGTTCCCGGGTGCATTTACATCTCACTGGTTTATGGGCCTTTGATTCATGTACATTTTTTGAGTTATAGGTGGGATACCTCTGGGAGACTGGGAGATTATATTCATAGGCTGTCACTAAAGCTGCTTCTCTGCAGGTCCTGCTGCTTGAGAGTGGAACAAGCTGGGCCTGCAAAGGCAATGGAAAGTATGGGATATACTTACATAGGAGATCTCTGAATACCTACTAGGTTGTTTTGTTCCTTTTAAAAATATAATACAATGGCACTGGGGTTGATAAGGAGAGTGAGCCAAGCACACTTGATACTGGCTAATTTTGAGTCAAGAGTAACACTTAGCCTTGTGAAATAACCCACCGCTGACAATGGCTGTCCGGAGTGGAGTGTGTGTTTGTGTGTGTCACCGTCATAATTGCTGTGTCTCTTTAATGGTCAGGTAATTTAAAGCCCCCATGCAGTCGTTTTATTATAATTTTATATACACTGAACAAAAATATAAATGCAACATGTAGTGTTGGTCCCATGTTTCATGACCTGAAATAAAAGATCCCCCCAAAATGTATACGCATAAAAAGCATACTTTTCTCAAATTTGGTGCACAAATCTGCTTACATTCCTGCTAGTGAGCATCTCTCCTTTACCAAAATAATTCATCCACCTGACAGGTGTGGCATATGAAGAAGCTGATTAAACAGCATGATCATTAGACAGGTGGATGTGCTGGGGACAATAAAAGTCTACTCTAAAATGTGCAGTTTTCTCACACGACACAATGCCACCGATGTCTCAAGTTTTGAGGGAGCGTGAAATTGGAATGTTGACTGCAGGAATGTCCAGCAGAGCTGTTGCCAGAGACATGAGTGTTAATTTCTCAACCATAAGCCACCTCCAATGTTGTTTTAGAGAATGTGGCAGTATGTCCAACCTGCCTCACAACTGCAGACCACATATATGGTGTCGTGTGGGAGAGAGGTTTGCTGATATTATGAACAGAGTGCGCCATGGTGGCGGTGGGGTTATGGTAAGGGCAGGAATAAACTACGGACAACGAACACAATTGCATTTTATTGATGGCAATTTGAATGCACAAAACTCCTGTAAACAGATCCTAAGGCCCTTTGTGAGGCCTATTTTTCTAAGGTATCTGTGACCAACATCTGTATTCCCAGTCTTGTGAAATCAATAGATTAGGGCCAAATAAATGTATTTCAATTAACTGTTTTCCTCATATGAACTGTAACTCAGTCAAATCTATGAAATTGTTGCATGTTGTGTTTATATTTTTGTTCGGTATAATATGGTCTGAGAAGACAATAGTGGCAGGCCAGGCATATAGCCAATATGCTGTGATAATGTACTACCCAAACCTCATTCCTACATAATTGTTTTTGTTAGGTTAATGATACATTTTTTAAGTCATGTAAAAAAAAATCGGAGCAATAGATCTCGGCTTGTTTTTTTGAATACAAAAGTGATCTTGACTCAAAAAAGGTTGGGGACCACTGCTATAGAACATGTTACATTGACATTTTAGTCATTTAGCAGACGCTCTTATCCAGAGAAAATAGGGTTGAGTGCCTTGCTCAAGGCACATCCGATGTATTGCCTATTCAGCTCGGAGATTATCAGATTTATCGCCTATTCAGCTCGGAGATTCAAACCAGCGGAGATTCAAACCTCTTAACCGCTAGGCTCCCGTTGTGCCTCCGTTATATATCAGAGACATTTTCAGGAAAAGCAGGGATAGAGCAAGCTAGTAGAAGTAACATTGTTATTTGAAACCACCACATGCACATGATCTGTATCTGTATTATATTCCATATTATGTTTTAAACTATTTGTACTGTATTGCCGTCTGTCTCATGTTGTACAGATCATCAGCATGACTATTGAATTCTCTTTGCACTTTGTGACATTTATAAATACATTTGGTTGAAATTTGATTGATCTTGAATTGTCAAGTGTACTAAACTCTCATTAAAATAACATTGTGCCTCTCTTTCAGATCTGCCAAGCACATCTCTGCTTCTGACAGCTTCTCCCTGTGCTGACCATGATGGACAGTGCACATGAGAGCTGCTGTTGATGGGCTTCTGGCCAAACACCACAGAGAGAAAGACATCCTGAAGCAGGTGGATGCAACATACAGCTCTGCCATCAGCTCTACCACCAGTACAGTGGCAATCGGTGGCGTTTAAAATTAGGGAGGTGGTGGGGGGGGGGGGGTCTTATGGTCTTATTAATGGTCTTATTTCTATTACAGCATAAACAGTGACACATTCAGACAGTGACACATTCAATACCGCCTTGCATACACTTGCCTGCATCTAACTGATTTAAGGTGGAATAATTAGTCTAAACAGTTACAAATTCAGTAGTTTATTTCTCGTTTTATTCTGATTAAGAAACGTTTTTCAATAGAATTGGCAGAATGTATACACCCCTGATCACCCGCACACACAGTTCACTTTAATGGCAGCCACATACAAACAGCATGATCACTTTGCCCGTTGTATAATTCCTTCATGCATGAACATCTCTCCACCTCTGACCTTTTCCCTTCGCTTATGGACTTTTCCAAGCCAAACCTACCATAATCGCTAACCGTTACACACAGCCTACATTATTGTCACCATATTAGCTAACGTCATAGTCAACATAGCTACTATAACTAACGTGTTAGTAAACCCACTACGATCATGCAGTAGATTGTACAGTAGGGATGACCCCATTTAGTCAACTGGTCGATAGTTTGGTTGATACGCTGTTGGTCGACTGAGATTTCTTTAGTCGAGCAGTAGCAATATATATATCATGATGTACCCAAGACCCAGTCTGATTCACGCTGATTGGACTGATCCATTGTGGAAGCAGTGAGGATGTCACAGTCTATAAGTCTAAGACATGTGCTACCGAAAGTATATATGGTTATATTACATAAGAACAATGGTGCAACACTAATAAACAATTTATTATTTTATAACAAATGCGCTTTCTCCCTCGTCGGATAGCTCTCGCTGTCCAAGGTTCTGAAACACATCAGTGCGCTGTTGAATTGGCGCCTTTTCCTAGACTTGCTATGTTTCTATGTGCGCAATAGCAAAGTTAACCAGTATATTGGTGTTGAGAACAATGCCACGGAGGCAGCAGCAGAATGAGGAGATGAGAAAACAGCCCTTGCCTTATTGTCTAGGAAATGGAGGAGAGAGGAAACCCGAACTTAATTAGGTCTATAATCAATAGCCTAACTCTTAAATGTGCCTGGCTTTATAAATCATCAATATATCTACAGAAATAACACAGCTCATGCTTCTGTTGCCTGTTGGAGTGGTTGTTTAATAGCCTACTGATTCCGTTAGCAACAAGTAAACAATTTCACAAATTCCTCTGTTTTTAATCTTCGCTTTGCTGTAATAAAGACTTTAAACTTTTTTTCCCATTAGAACAGCCTCTGGTATAATTTATTTAGTGTTTACACTGTTTCAAATTGTGGGAAAAATCATATTTATAATAATAATATTATGATTATGATCATAAGTAATGTCATTATCAGTAGTAGGCTTAGTATAGCAGCCTTGTATAACCACGATGGAGCTGTAGGCCTAAGAGCACATCCTGTCTAGTCTTAATACTGTAACTTACTGAGGTATATATTCAATACTTCTATAGGCTACTGTATCAGTTAATCATTCGTTCATGTAATCACACAACATACGAGTCATTCATGATTGGTTTGAGGCTAGACTATGATCTGTAAATGTCTACTACCCTTTTTAAAAAGTTGTTGAGTGAAATTAGCACTATCCAATTGGTAGTTACAGTCTTGTCCCATCGCTGCAACTCCAGTACGGACTCGGGAGAGGCGAAGAGCCATGTGTCCTCTGAAACACAACCTCTCATGCCACACTGCTTCTTGACACAATGCTCACTTAACCAGGACGCCAGCTGCACCAATATGTCGTAGGAAATGCCGTACAGCTTGCGACCGAAGTCAGCATGCATGTGACCGGCCCCCCACAAGGAGTCGCTAGAGCACGATGGGACAAGGACATGCCGGCCAAACCCTCCCCTAACCCGGATGGCGTTGGGCCAATTGTGCGCCGCCTCATGGGTCACCCGGTCGCGGCCGGCTGCGGCACAGCCCGGGATTGAACCCGGGATTGTGGTGACGCCTCGAGTACTGTGAGGCAGTGCCTTAGATCACTGCCCACTCAGGAGGACCGCAATTAGCACTGTTTCTATTAGATTTTTACTACTGTCTGGTGAGGAAGTAGGCAATATGGAATACATTGGAGGAAGGGAGAATAAATGAGTAATCTGTTAATGGATGTACAAACAGAGGGCATCTGTACAAGACATGGACAACGTCAGGGAATAAGCAGGTAAATGTAGAGCCTATCAATGACAAAAATGGTGCAGAGAAATAACAGTTATTTGGATAACATTAGATAGTAGATATGTATGCTATGTACTGAACAGGGCTAGCAAGCTGTTTTCAAAACATTGGATCAACTTGAGCAATGAGTTCTCAGCTTGCTAGATAGCAAAGCCAACCAAATATACACCTTAGCAAACAACACTTTTGTAAAATAATGTTGGCTTCGACTAATATGGCAAGTACATAGACCTATTTCTCTGTAAATACAATGTTAGATCGAGTCTACGATATTAGCCAGAAGGCTCTGATGTTAGCTAGATAACCAGTCAAGTCTATGGACGAGACTAGCTAGCTACAGTAGCATCATCTTTGTAGTGTTTCTGCTATGTTGAAACAATCATTTTCAAATGTTCTTAAATGTTGCTAACACACACATTGCTGTAGCTTTTAAATTCTGTGAATTTAATTTTGTAATTTTAAACAATTGAATCCACATTTAACATCTCCTCCCTGTTGCCAATGCCTGACAACGCATCGGAAACGGCTCCCACGATACGAAGAGGACTTGGATGTGAAGAGGACTTGAATCGTTCGAGCTTGGAATGTGCAAAGTCCGCATTAGGTTTCCCAGCAGCTTAGCAGTAACAGTCACTGATTATGTCACAGAGAGAGATGACAATAGCATTCGTAAATTTGCTCTGGCTATCTACTCTGATTTCAGAGCACTCTCATCTGAGGAAAAAAAGCATAATTAAATTGTTGCCAGCAGCACAGTTACAGTCACCAACGCTCTGGATAACATGAAAAAAGCCTAACTAGCTCTGCCAGGGTGAGAAAAATGGTTACCATGGAGATTACCCAATTCACTGACTGAACTTCTGGTCAAAGAGATTGCACTTATTTGGGGAGATCGCAAAATAGAACTTCTACATTCAGGACAGGAGAAACAAATTGATTCATAATATAATAAAACAAATTTTTAAATGTTTTCTCAATTTGTTTCTATTCCTACTTTCTGCAACTCCCCAACGGGCTCTGGAAAGGCGAAGGTCGAGTCATGCATCCTCCGAAACATGACCCACCAGTCCGCGCTCCTTAACACACGTCCGCTTAACCCAGAAGCCAGCTGCACCAATGTGTCGGAGGAAATACCCTTCAACTGACGACCGAAGTCAGCCTGCAGGCGCCCGGCGAGGAGTCGCTAGAGTGTGATGAGCCAAGTAAAAAATACCTGTTCTAAACCGAATGACACGGGGCCAATTGTGAGACTCCTGGTCACAGCCAGTTGTGGCACAGCCTGGGATCGAACCGAGGTCTGTAGTGACGCCTCAAGCGCTGTGCCACGTGGGAGGAAAAATTAAGGAAGCTTTAAGGGAAAAGATGAGGGGGCAATTAACTTAAGATGTTTTATGCAACTGGGACTTAATCTTTGCATTGGTGAGACTGAGGTTGGTGAATGTCAATTATTCATATTATGTTTTCCTCCTCCCCCTATGAGCAGCACAGTGGAACATAAATCAGCCAAGCCATCTTTTCATGCATAATTTGCTTACACAAGTGTTTTTCACCTTACCATTGACTGACTTTACTTGGCTGTTCATCTTGGAAAATTGATAGCAATAGTCCATCGCAGTAATGTTTTTGTCTCTTTTCTTCAAATGTGATGAAATCCTGGTACATCAACCAGTTGCCATAGCGCCCTGGTGGCAGCCTAAGCACAGAGCTCTGTAAATTTGTACATATTTAGTTATTTTTAGGTGTTTTAATTGTTGTTGTTTTAATCAGCTCTTTTGTTTTGATAACATCTGGTTTTTATTGCATATATCTGCCGTTTTTGAGCCACGAATTTGCAGATTGACTGACAGGTTAACACTTTGTGGCTTGGCTAGCTAGTTTTAAAAAATGCATCTGGACACAGTACCATATATTTAGTTTCATCTGCCAATTCCAGATCTTTTGAGAACATCATTTGAGGAGTTGCCTGAAGCGTGAGAGGAATGGGATATAGAGGAATACAGCAATGCCGAGGCAGAGGGCTCGTAATGAGGATGACTGGCTACTATGGTAAACTTTGTGTGGTGAGCTTTCTGGTGCTGCTGAGGAATCACCCAAGTGGCTGCTACACAGAGTGGAAGAGGAGAAGTCCAGTGGCTATAAGACTCTACAAGATCATCAGCAGACTCCATCACCATCATCTACCATCCCCTGTCCAGCTCCCTTCACTCAAGTCATGAACTGACCCTCTCTATCTTCAGAGGATGCAGCTTCCAAAGACTAAGCCTCTGTTGGTTGACCTGTCATGATATAGGCCTATTGCTTTAGTTGTTTTGCTCACGAAGCGCTTTGGGATTCTATGAAAAGAACTATAGAAATGTCATCAATTATTATTCATTATTGTATAGTGTCCTTACTGAGATGTCTTGCCATTTCTACATAATGGCCAATCAGAGGTTACACGCCACTGAGGCTCATGAAACCTGATTAAATGCATCTTAAAATGAACACTCTATAACCATGGAAAGGGAGAGAGTCAAAACAAAGCCCATGGATCTCATATCGCAGAAGAAAATATTGTCACTTCGAGCAATTACTAATAAAACATTGGTCTCTAAAGTCATGATATGGAATGACTGTGTTTCGCTGTACTCAGCTTGACTAAGACAACTGCTTGCAAAACAACCACCATTCTGGACTTAAGTTAGCTCCATTTTCCTTAGTTAAAGCTCACTAGCAGTAGCAACATTGCTGTTGATGCCCTGCTGTCAGTAGATACTGTAGAACATTGGCAACCCAGTGACTAAGCAGAGAGAGAACCTTCAGCAGAGAGGGGTGTTTTAATTAGTCACTTCAGCCTGATGGAGTAGAAGCCTTCAAACCTCCAGAGTGGCTCCTCAACGTACAGTATTGTACTGTATGTGCATGATGGGGGGAGCTTGTATGTTACATTTGCCTGAACCCGCACGTATAAAATTTGAATGGAAATGTTCAGCACATTTTTTATTTATGTTTAAGTAATTTAGATAGACCTTTTTCTGTAAAAATGCTAACATACAGACATGCTATGACCTATTCACAGCAAATTCAACACAACAATTTATTCAAACATAAATCTGCGAGGATGGCAGCAATATTTCACAGGGTTAAAACATGCATAAGCAGCGATTCCTTCTGAAATGTCATAGAGCGGACATCCGCTTAGCAGTCGCAGGGCTATCACAGTTCACAGCTGCAGAGGTGACGCCACGGCAGGGCCTTGCCAAATTGAACACTGGCCCACGCAATCAGGCTTAAAATATGTAACAACATTTTTTAAATGAAATATTTTGGGCCTCCCGAGTGGCACAGTGGTCTAAGGCACTGCAGTGCTAGCGGCGTCACTATAGAACCGGGTTTGATCCCGGGCTGTATCACAACCGGTCTTGATCGGGAGTCCCATAGAGTGGCACACAATTGGCCCAGTGTTTGGGTTAGGGGAGGGTTTATCCGGGGAAAATTTACTTGGCTCATCACGCTGTAGCGACTCCTTGTGGTGTGCTGGATGCCTGCAGGCTGACCTTGGTCATCATTTGAACAGTGTTTCCTCCGACACATTACGAAGCGTGGTTAGGCGGATCAGGTTTTGGAGGATGCATGACCTGACCTTTGCCTCCCGAGCCAGTTGAGGAGTTGCAGCGATGAGACAAGATTGAAATTGGGGAGAAAAATACTAAAATAATTTTAAAAAATACAAATAATATTGTACAATATTTATTTCCCCTTTTCGTAGGCCTAGATTGCATGGTTGCATTCAAGACAAGGTTGTTTTTATTGATCTCAGGTTGTCAGTGTCGGCAGAGTAGGTCTACAGGTTCATTTTTGAAGTATGCATATTGCCTATTATTAAAGATTCTGATAATATCTCCAGAAATGTAAAGTGTCGTAGAATTGCATAAAATGTGTTTATAAAAGGCACATTTTTTTCCCCAGATCCTCCTAAACAATGTTCCTCTAGCTGGGGCTGAGCTGCTTCCCCACCTATGATGTGTATTTCATTATGTTTGTTTACAGTCTTCCTGTTTTGTCAGCGGTGTTGTTGTAAGCGGTTGTAACTTGTGTAGTTGCTACTTAACAACCGGCCTAGTAACGGCTTGTTTGCCAAGGAACAATTGTGGTGTTTCTTAGTCACAGCTATCTTGTGTTATGTGTTAAATGATGCAATGTGATCGCACAAATTTTCACTTTAATATGTCTGGGTATGTTTGCTGTATTTTTGCTGGAAATGGTTGGCCCAGTAACTTTTACTCATTCCCAGCCACACAGGAATTTCTGCCTACACCTCTGCACAGCTGCCCAGAGCTCACTGAAGGCCGGCCTGCAGCAGCAGCTGTGGTGGGCATCAGAGTAGAGCACCACCAAGCTGCCACACTGTGACATCCCTCAATATGTTCTGTGAGGATTTGTTGCCGACTCGATTTGTGGATGACTGATTATTAATTCTTCCAATGACAAAATGGGCTTTTAATTCGGGAAGTCCTGTCGGGCAACAACAACGGCTCAGGCCTCGAACAACGCAAACCCATCCCATCGATCTACCCTGACTTCCCCTGGCCTCCTCTGACTGAGGTGAGTGAGCCAGATTACATTAAGACATCTACCAAGGGGAAGGCTGTCTCAATAGGTCTGTGTGTTGTCGAGTTAGATCTCATACAGGCTACAGTATGTTTCTCGAATGTTATGCCATGCTTCACCCACAATTGGGATTTGCCCGAAAGCTTTTGTGTTATTCCATTTGCAAAATGTCAATAACAGTAAACCTCAGATAATTGAGCTGGAGTGTAAGGATTTGTCTCTTATAAAAACAGAACCAATTTTTCAACTACTCAATCAATTGGAGTATTACTGAACCTATTTACATTGCTTTTGAGGATTTGGATTACCTGACAGTAATTAGGGGAAATTATAGCACAATGAACAGGCTATAGGCTTACAGACAAACTGACATCAGGGAAAACTTCTGGGTACATAGGGATACATTCCCTATATCCACACAAATTTGGACATTCTATTGATTTGCCTGAGTAAATTGTGCTCTTGAGTTTGACAAGATGGTGTGGTATATACACTATACAGTACAAGCACCATACATTTAAATCAACGGTGAATACCATCACTATCCAAGTCTCAATCACCTCTATTAATGCGCATTATAAAACAGGTGGTTTGAGCCCTGAATGATGATTGGCTCAAAGGCGTATACCAGGGGAATGGCTAAACAATACTTTTACTGTTCTAATTATGTTGGTAACCAGTTTATAATAGCAATAAAGCACCTCGGGGGTTGTGGTATATGGCCAATATACCACGGCTAAGCGCTGTATCCAGGCATTCTCCATTGTGTTGTGACTAAAATCAGCCCAGAGCTGTGATTTATTGGCCGTATACCACAACCCCTCGGGCCTTATTGTTTAATTATACTTTGTCCAATATCAATAATCAAAACGTTACTGTTAAATTGGATAGTATTAGCTACAATACTAATTAACTGCACATACTGTAGAGGCGTGCAAATATCCATAGGCTACTTTATTGTACATATATTATTGTTACATACATTATTCGATCACCGTACGTAAAGTTATGTGAAATGTAGCCAACTTAATTTAACATGAGATCACCCGCAGTCTGTCAGCCTATCCCTGTATCTCGACTGCAAAATTGTAACACAATTCGGATATCTCTCAACATTCCTCACAGAGTCGGCCAAACATTCAATAGCCTACCTTATTTCATCGTTGACTGTTAGATGGGTGTCGGTCGCACAAGATTTGATATTCTGTAATTCCGTTTTATCTGCAATATGAGTGATGAGAAGGAAAACGCTACTGGTCTAAAATATCACGCAGGTTCGATTGGCGGTCCTTCTCATTCGAATCGAATCAACAATGTTTTCTGGTGCCCGCCGTATTGCCCCACTGCGTGTCGAAGGATAAACGACGCTAAATTGGAGCTCGCCGGCTCACGGTGGGAAATGCAGCACAGAGGCTCATTGACGTTTGCATTGGAGATGCAGTTCTGTGGCAATTGGTGATGCTGCTGCTGCGCTGGTCGTTTGGTCCGTGCAGACATTGGATTAGAGGTGGGGGTGGGGGCAGTGGGCAACACAGGGCCCTGAAACAGAGCATTTCAAGAATCACTATCAGCTCAATTAATAGCAAGCTGTCCTTTACAACAAGAATCTGCATTTGACACGACAGTCATGGTAAATCAATCGTGAAACAAAATACTGCATATATGTTTACTTAGCATGTACAACAACATAAAATATAGTGAGGTGGATGTCATTTTCTGATCATTCTCAATTTACAATGTGAATAGAAGGTATGACCCTTAGATTAAAATAATCTGCCTAGTTAGGGTTTATTGTAGCAAAAGCACACTTTGAAGTGTGTGCATGTGTGTGTGTTTGGTTTTACTATCCTTGTCGGGACCATAGAGAGAGAGAGAGAGAGAGAGAGAGAGAGAGAGAGAGAGAGAGAGAGAGAGAGAGAGAGAGAGAGAGAGAGAGAGAGAGAGAGAGAGAGAGAGAGAGAGAGAGAGAGAGTGGGTGGGTGGGTGGGTGGGGGTGGGTGGGTGGGTGGGTAATAGAAAGGAGAGAGGGGGATTTGTTTTACTCAAAACATTATAAATATTCAGTGATGATACATTTTGGATGGGCAGGGGCATTCCAGGTCCTGAAAGATAAACCATGTTTTATTTTTATTACCACTAGTTCTTTAATACCATCCTCAAGTCACATATCCATTAAAAAAATCATAAACGGTATTTGCCCTGGTCTAACCACTTTCATCATGTTGCATTACCATCAAATACATAGCTCATCTGTAAACAGCCCATCCAATCTACCTCATCCCTATACTGTATTTATTTATTTATTTATCTTGCTCCTTTGTACCCCAGTATCTCAACTTGCAACATTCATCTTCTGCACATCCTACCATTCCAGTGTTTAATTGCTATATTGTAATTACTTTGCCACAATGGCCTATTTATTGCCTTACTTCTTTTGTCCTACCTCATTTGCACATGCTGTATATAGATTTTTCTACTGTATTTATTACTGACTGTATGTTTTGTTTATTCCATGTGTAACTCTGTGTTGTTGTATGTGTTGAACTGCTTTGCTTTATCTTGGCCAGGTCGCAGTTGCAAATGAGAACTTGTTCTCAACTAGCTTACCTGGTTAAATAAAGGTGAAATTTTAAAAAATGAATGTAAAAGAAAGTGCCAAACCCAGATTCGTCCATCGGATTGCCAGATGGTGAAGCGTGATTCCTCACTCCAGATAACGCATTTCCACTACTCCGGAGGCCAATGGTGATGAGCTTTACACCACTCCAGCCGACGCTTGGCATTGCTCATGGTGATCTTAGGCTTGTGTGCGGCTGCTTGGTTATGGAATTCATTTCATGAAGCTCCCGATGAACAGTTCTTGTGCTGACGTTGCTTCCAGCGCCGTTTGGAACTCGGTAGTGAGTGTTGTAACCGAGGACAGACTATTTTTATGCGCTTCAGCACTCGCAGGTCCCGTTCTATGAGCTTGTGTGGTATACCACTTTGCTGCTGAGCTGTTCTTGGTCCTAGACATTTCCACTTCACTATAACAGCACTTACAGTTGACTGGGGCAGCTCTAGCAGGGCAGAAATTTTACAAACTCACTTGTTGGAAAGGTGGCATCCTATGATGGTGCCACGTTGAAAGTCACTGAGCTCTTCAGAATGACAATGTTTGTAGAAGGAGACTGCATGGATGTGTGCTTGATTTTATACACCTGTCAGCAATGGGTGTGGCTGAAATAGCCAAATCCACTAATTGCAAGGGGTGTCCACATACTTTTGTACATATAATGTATAGCTCAGCAATTATGTAATTTCTCCTTGAAGCATCAGCAAATATAGACTTTGCAAGATGAAGGACTTCAATTGATTAAATATTGATTTGATTATGTGGTGATCATTTAAATGGCTAATTTCAAAGAGCAACAGCAGGCTTGCCTTAGCCCTAATCCTAGCTTCATTTCCACATCCCGATTCCACCCTAACCCTCAACCATAACTCTAACCCTAGCTTCATGTCCACATCCACGTTCAACCCTAACACTAGCCTCAACGCTAACCCTAGTCATACAAACATTTTTTGTCGTTTCCAACTCAATGACCATCTCTATGTGTCACGACTTCCGCCGAAGTCGGGTCCTCTCCTTGTTCGGGCGGTGCTCGGCGCTTGGCGGTGCTCGGCGCTTGGCGTCACCGGTCTTCAAGCCATCATCGATCCACTTTTCATTTTCCATGTGTTTTGTCTTATTTTTCCTCACACCTGGTTTCAATTCCCTCAATTACTTGTTGTATATTTAAACCTCTGTTCCCCCCATGTCTTCGTGTGGGATTTTTGATTTATTATTAAGTGCATGTGCACGTTTTCTCTAGTGCGCAACGGGTTTTGTCCCCATTTGTTTGTTGTTCTGGTTTCCGGTGGTTTTAGGAATGAAACTGCTCTGTTGATTACCCAGTTTTCTCTCCTGCACCTGACTTCCCTGCTGCCAGTT
Organism: Oncorhynchus gorbuscha; assembly: GCF_021184085.1. Lineage (NCBI taxonomy): Eukaryota > Metazoa > Chordata > Actinopteri > Salmoniformes > Salmonidae > Oncorhynchus > Oncorhynchus gorbuscha. The sequence goes on along the minus strand of NC_060182.1, from coordinate 30,760,589 downwards.
ACGCACTCCCTTACACAATGGGCCATTCTTTTTACCATAATAACTTTTTATTTGCCCTCTATTCTAAGTCTATAAACTTTACCTTCCAATGGCCTGTATACAAATACTTCTTTACTTGTATAAGCAGGTAGTTTGTGTTTTTTTGTCAGGCATCTTGCTTTTTTGTAACCCTGGGGAATGCAATGTAAAAAATACTGTGTCAGTGAAATACTATCTCATGGTTCTTTATGTGATTTAATTTTCTACGATTTTAACTTTAGTTATGAATCCTGACACAATCCAAATCCTGACACAGACGATTGGACAGTGTTAGCTTGCACCATTCGCCTGCAGTGTGATTAATTCCCAGTTTGAAATTGAACTGACAAACAACGACGATCTATCCTCTCCTGATAAATGCCCCATCGGCGGACCATTAAGGATGCTTGATTTGATAAGACCATGACTAACATCTTGGCATCTAGTCTGAGGGTAAATATGTAAATTGACCAAGTAGCAGCCAATCGTTGAGGTATAAACTAAAGGGTGATTAGACAATGTTTTGTCACGTCCCTTACAAAGACACACAATTAATTCTCCCTTTCAGCTTAGCTGAAGAAGAATTGTTGCAGAGAGGTGGAGAGGTAGACAGACACAAGCACAGCTGTAGCAGGATGCATGATTGTGTCAGCCACATCATGTCTCTGGTCACAGATCTGGTTATTGCTACATAGTCTCTGCTTGAGTCTAGAAAATGTAGATGTACAGCCTGTACATCCTACAGTACAGCAGGGATGGGCAACTTTGATGGGGTGGGGGCCACAGAAAATCTGAAGGCTCTAGCCTTTTGGGGACTATAAGCAAAATAATGTCATACATTTCTTGCCATAAAGTGGAGAGAAATGTTTGCAGTTTTTAATAGGATATCTGAGTGAGAGTGACTCACAAAATCAATGGGGTGCCCCCAGTCGGTAATTCAACCATGATTAAGTTTAGATAGCTGTCTATACTAATTTACCAATCCAAAATGTTTTAGCTGACATGGGATAATTGAGTGACTGCCAGTGACTGACATAACAAGAGAAAAACTGCTGATACACAACCACATTTCACATTACTATTCTTTCTCTCAACAGTAAGTTGAGACCCTGACTGAGTTCCTAAAAACTCAACAAAGGTTGTTGTTTTTTATTGGGGGGGGGGGGATATTTATCCACAGCCTACAGAAGGTGGTCCCCCAGCTGCCCATCTCTGCTGTACAGTAATGCAGTTAACATTTCAAAGTGCTTCAAGGATTACAGAGTAGGGTTGGGAGGGAGGGAGGGAGGGAGGGAGGGAGGGAGGGAGGGAGGGAGGGTGCTCTGTAAGGTTTCAGCATCTAGTGCAAACAGCAT